>NW_023657340.1:12500-16697 GCF_015228065.2 Penaeus monodon | reverse complement strand
TGTTCAAATTTTCGACACAACTGGCTCTGAAACCGAATATAAAGACGTCTCTGATGTTAATTACCACCATGTAACATCATTACACACAATCTAAGCATACTACACTAGAACATCTATGGCTTCAATACAAAGAATGCCATCCTCCACACAATAGTGAAATCAAAGAACATTGACATTGCTGTGCTCCAGGAAACATTAATAGATGGGGCTGTTCGCTTCTCAGGGTATCATGTCGTCATGCTGCCAAGCATAGCTGGCAAAAGAGGTTTGATCACCCTGGTCAGAGCAACAATCCCTTGCTCTGAAATAACCGATACACCGCACTGTGGAGAGGATGTTGAATCTCTTGAGATTCACCTGTCTGGGGGCCCCCTCAAGCTGTATAATGTGTACAGCAAGCCAGCTGTAGGAACTTAGGCATCAGCCAGTTCTGTGCTACTACAGCACAAGACCGAGGGATCATAGGGGGAAACCTCAATACAGTCCACCTCATCCTGGCTCCCTGCAGGGCACCGGATGTAGCAGGCCATCGCATAGCCAGTGTGTCTGAGACTTTTCCCGAGATCGCTCATCTCAATAGCCAAGAGGCAACAAATGTCAAAGGAGGGGTCCTAGACCTCACCCTGGCCACTGCGGCTCTGGTGGAGAGAATTAGATGGTGTGTCAATGAGACTGTCACAAGTGACTATTATAGCACTGTTACTACACTCATGGATGCTGGCCAGCCCAAATGCCACAAGCAAATCCAAGATGGAAAACAGACAAGGCCAAATGGCAAGCCTTTCAGAATGCCTTGGCCCACTGTCTTAGAAGCAATGAACCCCCACAGAGTGAAAACGTGGAAGTGCTTGAAGCCAGACTTATCAGTGCCATAAATCAAGCAGCCTCACAGACTATGCCTAAAACTCGGCCATGGTCCAGGAGTTATAAAGACGCCTGATACTTTAATAATGAGATTAAGGAAGTCAACCACAGAGTGAACATGTGTAGAAAATATTTCTGAGGCAAAGAACCCCTGACAACCTTGCCCTACTAAGGGAAGCAGTCAGGGATGCCAAGGAAACTGCCAATGGTGTGAGTCCTTTAACCACCGAACCACACTTACAGAGCTGTGGCAACGGGTCAGGCAAGCTACTAGCCGCTCAGCCCCGAGGTGCACACACCACAACCCTCAATCAGAAGTAATCAGACTGGTGCATGAGTTCTCAGCAAGAACAAGCAGCAACAGTCTGCCAGCTGACTGAGGGCAAACCAACAATGCCTACTACAGGCAGACTTGCTCATATCAGAGAGAGGGCAGCCGAACCACGATATCTCAGATGTTATCTTTTCTCTGAGGGAACTAAGACAAACCTACAAAAAACAGTTCTGGCACAGCCCCAGGTTCTGAAGGAATCTCGTACCCCATCATTTCCGACCTAGGACTGGCAAGTGAGCTTACATTCCTACAACTCATCAACAAGTCCTGGGAAACTTCCACTCTACTCCAGAGCTGGAAGAGGGTTCTCATAGTTCCCATCCTTAAAAAAAAAAAAGAAGCCAGGGAAGTACCGCCCCATCTCTCTCCTCTGCTGTCTGGGCAAGACAGCCGAAGAAAGGTACTAAACCGACTCCAGTGGAAAATAGGACCCCCATATGAACACCTCCATGGGTTCACAGGAGGCATGAGCACAAAACACAGCATAACCACACTCTTAAGCACAATCAGCACTGTCACTTCTGTGGTATTATTCCTAGACCTGGAGACGGCTTTTGAATTATGAAGTCCTCTTGCTATCAGGAGACCCTGATCCAGAAGGGAATCAGAGGAAAGCTCCTGGCTTAGATAGGTGACTATTTCATAAACAGAATGGTGAAAGTCAGATTCCAAGGTCACCTATCACAGCACAGGCCACTAAAAACTGGAACACCTTAGAGTGGGATCCTCAGTCCAGCCCTTTTCAACACCCTAATGTCCTGCAACCTCAACCTACACCTCTCAGTGGGGTGCAAAATTCATCTCCTATGCAGACAACCTTGCAATCATCTCCGCTGGACCACACTGCCCAGTGCTGTCTGGACCTTGTATCTGAGGAGTGCTGTAGGACAGGACTGAAGATCTCTGCAGCCAAATCCAAAGCCATGGCTCTGAGACTAAATGTTCAAGGCACAAGACTGAGAATCTAGGGACTGAAATTAGAATGGGTCCAGGTCTTCCAATACCTTAGGGTAATGATTGATCAAACCCTCTCCTTTAAAGAGAAGGTCCTGTACTTGGTTGATCAAACCAAAGTAAGACTGTCTGTCATGAGAACAATTATCTGGGAAACACATAGGAGCTAGACATAAAGTACTAAGATCATTCTATGTACATGCCATCCAACCCATTGTGGACTATGCTTCTGTCTCACTGATTGCCGCAAAGATTAAGAGAAAAAACTGGAGACAGTTCAAAATGAAGCCGCCAGGATTATTCTCGGTGCCCCAATGTGGACGAAGGCCCTCAACCTCCTCATGGAGGCAAACTTTCTCCCCCTGGAATCACGAACTGATCTCATGGCAGCTCAGTTCCTTTCAAAGGTCATCCAAACTCTCTGGAACACACATGAGACAAAAAATACTCAGATGCCTAGAACAAGACCACAAGCTGTTTGCAAGCAACTCCTGGCTGTCTCACACAGCCAGGGTGTTGATACGCTATCAGCTCAAATAGCAACTACTTGCCAAGGGCATAGATTCCGCCCACCCCGACTCTATTGAAGCCCCGCCGTGGGCACAAACCTTGATCGAGTTTTCTGTTATGAAGTCAAGGAAAAAGAATTAATACACCATGCCTAGTCTAAAGGCAGAAGCTGAGAGGGTCTTGCAGCCGTCACTCCTGGTAGTGGAACATACTTCACAGATCAAAGTATCAAAGACGGCTTTGCAGCAATACATATATACAGACTCCAGGGCAACCATTGACTGTCTACAACAAAGCTCACCCAAAGACAACATCTGCCTCCTGATTACTGTCCTCACCATAGCACAGAGGATTTTTGCTCAGGGTAGAAGAATAATCATAAACTGGGGGGACCAAGATGTCAGTTAAGCTTGACCCATTTGATTTGTCAGTTCGCTTCTAGAAGTCACCGAGTCAAGAACACCACCAGCCCCTGGTCCCCAGAGATGGCCAGCCCCCGCTCAGCGCTTGCTCCCAGATCATCGTATCGTGTGTTCATACTTGTTTGCACACTTCCGACTATAAAGAGTCAAGCCGTACCAATCTATCACTGTACCCACCAGTCCAACGTAGAACGCATCCATAGCCTTTTACACACACCTATATGTGCGGTCCCACAGCCTGCCGACCCTCTTTATTTGGGGCTGTGTCGGCGGGGGCGGTAGAGGTGGCGTGCACCCGGAGTGACCACCCGAGGCTTAACCTCAGGCATGCTTTCCAGGTAGGCGCTTGGAACATCTGGTCCCTGCGGCACGATGAGCGGTTACCTCTGCTATCGCGGGAATTGAGGCGACTGGGAGTTGAGGTGGCTGCCCTCTCAGAGAAAACCTGGTAGCGGCATGATCAGTGTGGGTGGGTACACCTACTACAGGTCGGGCTGCAGCAATGGTCACCACCTCCAGGGTGTAGCCATAGCCATCTCCAGTCGACTTCAGCCCTTGGTAGTTGAGGCGACACCGGTTGATGAGCGTATTATGGCACTGAGACTGAAGCATGCTATTGGCTTCATGTCTCTTATTGCTATGTACGCCCCTACTGATGTTTGTAAAATTGATGTGAAAGAGGTGTTCTATGCCAAACTTGCATCTGTGGCAGACAATTGCCCCCGGCGAGATATTCGCATTGTTCTGGGCGACTTCAATGCGGTATCTGGCTGTGACCGAGCTGGCTATGAGATGTCCGTAGGCCCCCATGGTACGGGAGCTGATCCCAGCAGTGAGAATAGCCTCTTTCTCTGGGACTTTGCTAGGTCCCAGAGAATAAGGATCTCTGGCTCCTGGTACCAGCGCTCCAACCCACATCGCTGGACATGGTACAGCGACACAGGTACAGTGGCCAAGGAGATCGACCACATTCTTGTTAGCACGCAATGGAGGATCCTCCAAAACTGCAGGGTTTACCGGAGTGCTGAGTTCTGTGGCACCGACCATAGACTGGTCCACTTCAAAACTCCCCATCCCTCCAGTGGCCACCCAAAGGTGTTTCACCTGGACAGA
>NW_023657340.1:0-7500 GCF_015228065.2 Penaeus monodon | reverse complement strand
ATAAGGGTGAGGATAAGGATAGAGATAATGATATCGATAATAAAGATTATATTGGTAATGATAATGGAAATTATAATGGTAACGATAATGATGATGAATATAATGATAATGAGAATAAAAATGAGGAAGAAGCTGAGGATGATGTTACATGATAATGTTAACCGAAATAACTGTTGGCATGAAATCAGTATCAGTAAACAAATCATATTATCCGTCTTGTGCAATCGAGGAAATAAGCAATTCTTTCTCTCTTCCTCCCAGTCACTCTAGTTAGGGCAGGGTAATGGAGAAGTGTTTTATGTATGCTACTCACTTATTAAGCATTGCTCGACCGAAAGATTCTTGAGGCAGATGTATTGGAGCGAAGAGTCATTCGTTATTTTTAACTTTTTCTTCCCATTTGCCTCTATTTTTACCGCTCATTGTCCTATTATGTGCAAGAACTTACGGTGTTCTAGTAATTATTTGAAGAACAGTACTTTTGTAAAGAAAGCGTTTTCTTGATGTGCTTTGACTTCTATGTTTTCCATTTGTTCACTTTTATTATGAGTATATGTGTGAACTGACCAAATTCTGCCTGGATGCATTTAACAAATCAGGGGAAAGAAATTATCACAGTTAAAATCAAGCAAATTGTTGTAATTACTTTTCAATCATTCTCTTTCACAGTCCAAACATGTAGCTTAAATTAGTGTTCTTAGCATGCTACTTTACCCGTTTGCAATCCCAAGGTTCTTCTCAAGCGGAATAAAGCAAGATCAATGAGTCTGAATTCCGTGGACTAGCTTCTACCTGGGTTGAGTAGGAGAGGTGAAACCTCAGCAATAATCCAATAAGGATTCGTTAACTGACGCATGGATCTTTCACTGAATAGAGACCTGATTTAAAAACTGTCTTTAGACAGTGTGTCTGTGTTTCATCATGATTCCTTAAGCTGAATAGGATATTTTGTTAGCCATTTAACCATTCGAAAGCGGATTTTTTAAAGAAAAAAAATCATTCTAAATAGTACATCAGTGCTGCAGCGCAGAATAGTAAAAGCGGCCACAAACATAGAACCATTCTGAGACGGAGCTGGACTCAATATATACATATAGAAAACCAAAAATACGCTTTTGTTTTTCGGTAAATGTTGAAAGTTGAATGGATTCCGAGACCATTTTCCAACCGTCTGCCATATTAAATTTTCCCTTCAAATAAGGCTTCTCTTCGGCCAGAAATGGAATCTTTGACGATCTTACTGGATCCGCTGAACGAATAGAATCAGATAAAAAAAACTTTGTCAACTTTGGAGACTGTATTGACGAATAATGAATAAGTCGAAGCTATTATTTCTTTAACAAAACTTTAAGAGCGATTCACGGTCGAATTAGTCAATTTGACATCGCGGTTAAAGGTGAAAAGACTATGATGTTAACGGCTGTAAAAGGTTCATGTGAGTAAGAAAATAATAGGAGGGAAGGTTTTGGTATAATATAACCCATATCATGATAAAAAAAAATAAGATTATATGCCTAAGTACACAGTGTAATATCAGCTTTAAGTCTTATTCTTAACATTCGCTGTGGTCCTCCGATGGAGGACGGAGCTGTATATCATTTTTATAGATCAAGGGTAAAACACACGCATGCGAGTGGAATCACACAGATAAAAGTGAAAGCTGCTTCAACCTTCTCGAGTAAACCAGGCGTGATGGATTAAAAGCGGTTTGTCTGCGAAAAATCTTGATGGAGATTTTGCCAGAAAAAAGGAAAAAGAAAGAAAAATGTCCATCAAAGAAATGTAACGAGCAAAACTATATACATTTTTCATATTCCACTGACGACGATTCCAATGATGGTAGGTAAAATCATATTCAGGTCACGATGATGATGATTAATTTGACGTAATTTCATATAATTTGTAATCATATTGATAGTAATGCCAAAAATATCAACAGTGACCTCATCACTAGTAAATTATCCCAGTAAAAGGAGAAAAGTGAGGTCTACGCATGAGGCAGGCAAATAAAAATCGTGATAACGCATATCCACATTTCAGAGTTCCGAAATCGATAAAAAGAGACTACGGGGACGTGAAGCAGTAAGTCCCGATACGAGCTGGGCGACATTTCTCCTCGATCGATGAAAGGAAAATAATAGATCAGGCCTTCGCGTTTCTCAGCGCAGGGCGCGGCCTCCCTACACAGGCGAAGCGAGGGGAGGGGGTGAGATGATGATGGCCACCGAGTCTGCCGATACTCCCTTGCGAGACGACGGGCGGCAGCTGGGCAGCGGGCGTGATCCGCGGCGAAGGCCTTTTTCCAACGGCTGGCCACAGCGACGCGGGAATTACTGCTTCTTATCAATGGCACGCATTACTTTTGGCATGATTTTGAAGACGTTTTTAATGTAAAGTGATTATGAGTATGCTTGAATTGAACATTCACATGTTTAAGATCAGGGATTATATATATATATATATATATATATATATATATATATATATATATATATATATATATATCTTCTTTTTCTCACAGTCATTTATTCCACTGCAGGACAAAGGCCTCTCCCAATTTACTATTGAGAGGTTATTTGGCAGTACCACCCTTGCCTGATTGGATGCCCTTCCTAATCAACCACGGTTCGGTGCGCTAACACCTGTGCCACGACGGCGACTTCCCCTACGACACCTGCGTCTGACTTCTCAAGGCGATATGTCGTTTTCTCACCGTCAGATCGGGCTCGATCGAGCAATTTTTGCGACCGCCGCGACGGGGAATTGAACTCGGGACCACAAGGGCCAGAGTCCAGTGCTCTAACCACTGCATATATATATATTTTTTTTTTCGGCAGGTTCATGTTTGAGCCGCCGTGGTCACAGCATGATACTTAATTGTAGTTTTCATGTTGTGATGTATATATATATGCATACATACATATATATATATATATATATATATATATATATATATATATATATATATGTTTGTGTGTGTGTGTATATGTATGTGTATATATATATATATATATATATATATATATATATATGTATATATACATATGTATGTATGTATGTGCATGTACATATATATGTATTTATATATACATATATGTGTAATAATAATAATCGGTTTATTGATTTTCATGCATCCAGAGGCTGAAAATATACATAGAAATACAGGTAGACAAACTATATATACATAAACATATAAACAACACATAACAAAGTAAACTAACATCTATAACAACAAAATAGACAGATAAACAAAAGCCAAGTACAAAATCAGGTGAGCTACGATTGGACAAGTAAATATGGACTAGTGTTCGTTGATGAGTCGGACTAGAGTGGGTACTGTGCTCCGGTGGTAACAGTCAGTGCGGGCCCTGATGGGCACCAGTTTTTTGGCGGCGCGTAGGGCCCGGCGAGGCGCGGCGCGTCGGGGGGCAGAAGGTACGGTTGGGTGGATGGCACAGCAATTTTAGACCAAAAACTGCTGCAGTGAGGCTGTGTAGTAAAGTGGGAGGGAGGTTGGGGCCCTTTGGGCAGCCAAGGCGCTGTCATAGCGGGTTTATAAAAGGGGCCCGAGAATGATCTTGGCTGCCCTTTTCTGCACCCTCTAATGTTGTAGCAGCTGGGTGGCGGTGTGGGTGGGGTACCTGGCGGGGGAGGCGTAGGTGAATTTGGCAGGATAAATAGCCTGTAAATATTCTGAAGCTCCGGGAGTGGAAGCCAAGGACTTGAGGCGACGCAGCATCTGAAGCCTGTACGAGGCAGACCTCACGATGTCTCTGACGTGCTTCGTCAGGAGAGCTTATCGTCGATGGGGGACGCCGAGCGAGCTCTGGTGGAACGGACTACGTCGAGGGATGGTTGTCCAGCGTGAGGATGGGCGAGGGGGGGCGGGGTTGGTGGAGAAGTCGAACTGCATCACAATGACTTCTGGCGACTGATGGTGACGTGATTTGCGGTGGTCCAGGAGAGGAGGTTGTCGATGGTGCGTGGATGGCGGGAGGGGTTTTCAGGGCAGGAAACTATCAATGGCGGCGGGCGATGGTCAAAGTCATTCACGTATTTCAGTATCGAGGGGGAGCGTCATGACTATCATGAACTAGGCCCATTCTAGCCCCCGGGGGACTCCGCACGGTGAGTGGCAGAAGGTGGAGACTGATCCTGCATGCGAAAGGCTGTTCCCTGTTGGAGAGAAAGTCTGCCAACCAGGGGATGGGGGAAACTCCCTGATCCCCGTGGAAGCTGCTGCTTTTGAGATGACCGTAGTGTGGTCCACCGGGGTCGAAAGCTTTCTTGAAATCTATGAAGTGCTGGGACAGAGGATTTGCGCTTGTCGAGGTGGGAAGTGGACAAAAGTCGAGGAAGCTGATGAGGCAGTGTTGTGGTGGAAGAGGAGCGCATTTTGCCGAATGCCGAGTGTCAACGCTGGGCGCGGGTCCTGGTAAGCCAGTCGGCGACAAAGTTTTCACACAGCAGGCTGGGAAACGGAGTAAATGGCGATGGGTCGTAGTTCGCACGAATGAGGCGGGTTTGGGGGTTTTCCCGATGGCCCTGTGACAAATGCGGTTTCCATTGTGATGGCACTTAGACTGTTGCAATGAGGCGTTTTTAATGGAAAGTAAGAGGAGTGGGGAAGTTCCCTTGCGAACTCCTTGATGAGGGGGATTGGCAGGTCAAAGGAAAGTGGTGACTCTCTTGACGCGGATTTTTCCTAGCTTCTGAAGCACCTGAGACTGACTGACTGTGGGAGTGAGCGGGCCGGCAGGTAGGCGGGGAGGCGGGGTGTGCCAGGGGGGGGGAGCTGCTGACAAATTGAGGCGAAGCGGATATAGAGGACCCTGCGCTTCACTGGGGCTAAGGTTGCTGGTGCATGGAAACGTGCACGGCGATTGCAAGGCCGCACAGCTCCCGAAACTTTTCCGTACCATTGGCTGGGCTGCAGGTGTTGTAGTTTGTTGTGGTAGGTTTTCTTGCTGTTTTTTTTTCCCTGATGACGTTGCGGAGTGATTTGTAGGCGGTGACGTTTTGCGAGTGGAAGGCTTGATTTTCTGTTGAATGAGGCGTTTGATGCGGCCCGTGATCCAAGGCAGGTCCGATGGGTTGTACTGAGTGACTTTTTCCGGAAAAGAAGGGGGTGAAAAGCCCTAGTGGGCGGTTCGAGAGATAGTAGTGCCACTTGTCCTCCACATCAACAGCGGTAAGAACGTCAATCCACGGGTGTTGGGTAATCCACTGCCCAAAAATGTATGATTGAGGACTATGTGAGTGGCCCGTATTTTCTGGTCTTTGGGCTGCTTTGGCCCGGAGAGGACGGTGGACGAAGGCAGCCCTAACAATGATACATGTTTGCTGCGGCCGACAGGAGAATACGGTAGAGGAGGCTGGTACCAGTCATGTAAATCAGTAAGGATCAAATCCAGGGTTCTGTGTTGATTTAAATGGGAAAGTTTACTATTGTGACAGATGGAGCTCATTTTGCAGGTCGAAGGTGAAAGTGGGGCAGGATGACCCCTCCTCCACGTTTGTTTGTGCGGAGGCGATGGAAAATGCTGTACCCAGGTATATGTCTGTATCAGCATGGGTCTGCCACGCCTCTGTGATGGCTACAATCCCGGTGATTCAGACGTGATGATAGTGTGCAGCTCGTCTATTTTGTTGTTGAGGGATGTGACATTAGACAGGAGGTACTTTGGGAAACTGTACCAGAGTCGTGGAACTTTTTAAAAAGTCGGTAGGGGTTTAGCTGGTTCGGCCTTCTTTTTCTTGTTCCTAGTCCGGAGTATGGGAATGCGCCGTGAGTTGACGGCCTCCTTTGCTGCCCGGGCATGAAAAAATGTCAAATTCTTTAATATTGTATCACTTACAATTATTTTAAGAGGAATATAATGTTTCCTGTTGTACCGAAGAAGTACCATACTTAAAATCAGCGGAACACAAATCCAAAGAAAGAGGGAAGGGGCGAAGCAGTAGGTGGGGGCCGATGTATCGCAAGTAAAGCTCAATTCTTAGAAAGTACACCGACTCTATGGAATTCACTGGAAAAAACTGCACAGCACTTGTACTAGCCTAAGTGAAATATAAAAATTCCAGGAGCAGAAAAAACAGCCGGCCTGGCTGCCCAGGGCGCCGACTTGCACGTCCGTCTTGTACGGCGTCAGGTCAAATATGTGTGGTGTGTGTGTGGGGTGTGTGCCTGCAAAATATATATATATAATATATATAAAATAATATATATATATATAGATAGTAATAATATATAATATATATATATATAATTCAATATAATTCATATTTTAAGATGTATATTATATATTATATTAATATATATATTATATATATATAAAATATATATATAGTTTTTGTGTGTGTGTGTGTTTTGTGGTGGTGTTTTGTGTGTTGTGTTGTGTGTGTGTGTGTGTGTGTGTGTGTGTGGTGGTGTGTGCGGGGGTGTGTGTGTGGGGTGTGGTGTGTGTGTGTGGGGTGGTGTGTGCATATATATATATATATATATATATATATATATATATTTTAAAATAATATAATATAATTCACAATAATTCATAATAAAGTATATATATAAAATATATATATATATTTTATATAAAATATATATAATATATATATATATATATATATATATATATGTGTTATATATATATATAATAAAATTTATATATATATGTGTGTATGTGTGTGTGTGTGTGTGTGGGGTGGTGTGTGTGTGTGTGTGTGTGTGTGTGTGTGTGTGCTGTGCGTGTGGTGTGTGTGTGTGTGTTTTGCGGGGTGTGTGTGTAGTGCATATATATATATATAAAAATATAATATATATATATATATATATATATATATATATATATATACATATATATATTCACATATATATTCATATATAAAGTATATATAATTATATATATTTTAATATATATATATATATATATATATAATATATTTTATATATATATATTTATATAATATATATATATATATATATATAATAAAATATATATGATGTGTGTGTGTGTGTGTGTGTGTGTGTGCGTGAGTGTGTGTGGTACATATGGTGGGATATATATATATATATATATATATAATAAAATTTTATATATATATATATTTTATATATATATATATATATTATATATTATATATAAATTTAAAAATATATATGTAGATATAGAATGTAGTATATATATACATTATTCATATGTGTGTACATATATACATATGTATGTTTACATTATATTATATATATATAAAATATAATATAATATATATATATATATATCTATATATTATATAGATATATATATGGAGTGTGTGTGTGTGTGTGTGTGTGTGTGTGTGTGTGGGGTGGGTGTTTGGTGTGTGTTGTGTGTGGGGGTGGTGTTGTGTGTGCGAGTATACATATATAAGTTATGTATATGTTTTGTTTGGATGTGTGTGTGTGTTTGTGTACATATATAAGTATATATGTATGTGTGTGTGTTGTGTGTGTGTTGTGTGTGT
>NW_023657339.1:87473-105990 GCF_015228065.2 Penaeus monodon | reverse complement strand
ATTTTTTTATTTATTATTAATTTTTACTGGTAGTATAAATTTAAAATAATATTATAACTAATATTACAGTAATAACGATATTAATTAAAATAATGATATAAATATGATTATAAAACGTTTTTCATTGTTTATTATATTGTTTTTACTATTATTATTATTGTTGTTATTAGTATAGATGTAAAAACAATTATAACTGGAATAATTGCATAATATTGATAATTATTGCAATAATGATGATAATAATTGCAATATGATATAATGATGATGATAATGATGATAATGATGATAATTTATGATGATAACGATAATAATGATGATAATCATGATAATAATGATGATAATAAGAGGAATTGTGTCCATATATAATAAAAAAGGTAAAAGAAAAAATCCAAAAGTAAAAAAAGCGGCAAAATCTAGCGAAATTTTAGCCTTTTGAGAGTAGACTCCAAAATGACGTTTTTTTCCCTTCATTTGATTATTCTGGCAATTATTAGGGTATAAAGATAATATTACCTGAATTTTAGTAATCATGACAATAATGATGATAAAGTGAGAAAAAAGGAATTTGGATAACATTTGAATATTAGTATTATTATCATTATCTTTATTATTATCATTTTATTATTTTATCATTACTATCATTATCATTATTATTATTATTATCATTTTCATTATTGTTATTACTATCCTTATTATTATGTTATTATTGTTACTATTATTATTATTACTTTAATTATTAGTATTATTACCAAAAAATAGATTATAACTGTAATTTAACAATAATAATAATTATATTTATAATTATAATAATACGATTGTTATAATATTGTTATTTATATCATTATTTTTATTATTTTCATTATTATTTTTTTTACTGGTAGTAAATTGTAAAAATAATTATTAAACAGTAATGATTACAGTAATAACGATATTTATTAAAATAATGATATAAATAATGATTATAAAAAAGTTTTTATTGTTATTTTATTTTTATTACTATTTTTATTATAGTTGTTTTTAGTATAGATGTAAAAACATATATAAAATGCAATAATTGCAATAATATGATAATTATTTCAATAATGATGATAATGATTGCAATAATGATGATAATGATGATGATAATGATGATTATTATTATAATGATGATGATAACGATAATAATGATGATAATCATGATAATAATGATGATAATAACAGGGAAATTTTGTCCATATATAATAAAAAAAAGGTAAAAGAAAAAAAATCCCAAAAGTCAAAGGAGCGGCAAATTCTAGCGAAATATAGCCTTTTCAGAGTAGACTCCAAAATAACGTTTTTTCCATTCATTTGATGATTCTGGCAATTATTAGGGTAATAATGATAATAATTACCTGAATACTATTAATCATGACAATAATGATGATAAAAGTGAGAAAAAAGAGAATTTGGATAACATTTAATGATTATTGTATTATTACTATTATCATTATTATTATCATTATTATCATAATTATCATTATAATCATTATTACAGTTATTATTATTATTATTATTATTTTATTATTATTGCTATTATTATTATTTATATTTTATTATATTATTATTATTATTATTATTATTACTTTAATTATTAGTATTATTGCCAAAAAATATTATAACTGTAATAATAACAATAATAATAATAATAAGTATAATTATAATAATACGAATTGTTATAATTTGTTATTGATTCATTATTGTTATTATTATCATTACTATTATTTTACTGGTAGTATAAATTTTAAAAATAATTATTATAACAGGAATAATTACAGTAAAAACGATATTAATTAAAATAATGATATAAATTGTATTATAAAAACTTACTATTGTTTATTATTATTGTTATTACTATTATTATTGTAGTTGTTATTAGTATAGATGTAAAAAAATATATTTTAAATGCAATAATTGCAATAATATGATAATTATTGCAATAATGATGATATAATTGCAATAATGATGATAATGATGATGATAATGATGATAATGATGATAATGATGATGATAACGATAATAATGATGATAATCATGATAATAATGATGATAATAACAGGAATTGTGTCCATTTATAATAAAAAAGGTATAAGAAAAAAAATCCCAAAAGTCAAAAAAGCGGCAAAATCTAGCAAAATATAGCCTTTTGAGAGTAGACTCCAAAATGACGTTTTTCCATTCATTTGATGATTCTGGCAATTATTAGGGTAATAATGATAATAATTACCTGAATTATATTAATCATGACAATAATGATGATAAAAGTGGAGAATAAAGAGAATTTGGATTTAAAATTTTAAAGATTATTAGTATTATTATATTTATCATTATTATTATCATTATTATACATTATTATCATTATTATCATTATTATCATTATTATTATTATTTTTTTTTTCCCATTAATTATTAGTATTATTGCCAAAAAATATATTATAACTGTAATAATAACAATAATAATAATAATAAGTATAATTATAATAATACGAATTGTTATAATATTGTTATTGATATCATTATTGTTATTATTATCATTATTATTATTTTACTGGTAGTATAACGATATGTAATTAAAATAATGATATAAATAATCAGTAATAAAAACATTAATAACGATATTAATTAAATAATGATATAAATAATGATTATAAAAACGTTATTATTGTTATTATTATTTTAATACTATTATTATTGTAGTTGTTATTAGTATAGATGTAAAAACATATATTATAACTGCAATAATTGCAATAATAATGATAATTATTGCAATAATGATGATAATAATTGCAATAATGATGATAATGATGATGATAATGATGATAATGATGATGATAATGATGATAATGATGATAATGATGATAATGATGATGATAACGATAATAATGATGATAAACATGATAATAATAATGATAATAAAAGGAATTGTGTCCATATATAATATAAAAAGGTAAAAGAAAAAAATCCCAAAAGTCAAAAAGCGGCAAAATCTAGCAAAATATAGCCTTTTGAGAGTAACTCACAAATGACGTTTTTTTTCCATTCATTTGATGATTCTGGCAATTATTAGGGTAATAATGATAATAATTACCTGAATTCTATTAATCATGACAATAATGATGATAAAAGAGAGAATAAAGAAATTTGGATAACATTTGATGATATTAGTATTTTTACGATTATCATTATTATTATCATTATTATCATTATTATCATTATTTTCATTATTATCATTATTATCATTATTATTATCATTATTATTATTATTATTATTATTATTATTATTATTATTATTATTATTACTTTAATTATTAGTATTATTGCCAAAAAATATATTATAACCTCTGTTAATATCATAATAATAATAATAAGTATAATTATATAATACGTATTTTTATAATATTGTTATTGATTCATTATTGTTATTATTATCATTATTATTATTTTTTACTGGTAGTATAATTGTAAAATAATTATTATACAGTAATAATTAAAGTAATACAATATTATTAAAATAATGATAAAAAATAATGTTATAAAAACGTTATTATTGTTATTATTATTGTTATTACTATTATTATTGTAGTTGTTATTAGTATAGATGTAAAAACATATATTATAAATGCAATAATTGCAATAATAATGATAAATTTTTGCAAAATGATGATAATAATTGCAATAATGATGATAATGATGATGATAATGATGTAATGATGATAAGATGATGATACGATAAAAATGATGATAATCATGATAATAATGATGATAATAACAGGGAAATTGGGGTCCATATATAATAAAAAGGTAAAAGAAAAAAAATCCCAAAGTCGAAAAAGCGGCAAAATCTAGCTAAATATAGACTTTTGAGAGTAAACTCCTAAATGACGTTTTTTCCATTCATTTGATGATTCTGGCAATTATTAGTGTAATAATGGTAATAATTACCTGAATTCTATTAATCATGACAATAATGATGATAAAGTGAGAATAAAGAGAATTTGGATAACATTTGATTATTTTTAGTATTATTTCTATTACCATTATTATTATCATTATTTTCATTATTATCATTATTATCATTATTTCATTATTATTTTTATTATTATTTTATTATTATTATTATTATTATTATTATTATTTTATTATTATCATTACTTTAATTATTAGTATTATTGCCAAAAATATATTATAACTGTAATAATAACAATAAATAATAATAAGTATAATTTTAAAATCGAATTGTTATAATATTGTTATTGATATCATTATTGTTATTATTATCATTATTATTATTTTTACTGGTAGTATAATTTAAAAATAATTATTATAACAGTAAAATTACAGTAATAACGATATTAATTAAATTATGATATGAAAATAATTATAAAAACGTTATTATTGTTATTATTATTGTTATTACTATTATTATTGTAGTTGTTATTAGTATAGATGTAATACATATATTTACCTGCAATAATTGCAATAATAATGATAATTATTGCAATGATGATGTAATAATTGGGAATAATGAGATAATGATGATAATAATGATGATAATGATGATAAAAGATAATAATGATGATAATCATGATAATAATGATGATAATAACAGGAATTGTGTCCATATATAAAAAAAAAAAAAAAGGTAAAGAAAAAAAATCCCTAAAGTCGAAAATGCGGAAAATCTAGCGAAATATACCTTGTGAGAGTAGACTCCAAAATTACCTTTTTTCCATTCATTTGTGATTCTGGCAATGATATGGGTAATAATGATAATAATTTCCTGAATTCTATTACTCATGACAATAATGATGATAAAGTGAGAATAAAGAGAATTGGATAACATTTGATGATTATTAGTATTATTACTATTATCATTTTATTATCATTATTATCATTTTATCATTATTATCATTATTATCATTATTTATCATTATTATTATTATTATTATTATTATTATTATTATTATTATTATTTTTATTATTATTATTATAAAAATTTTTATTATTATTAATTTATTATTAGTATTATTGCCAAAAAAAAATATTAAACTGTAATAATAATAATAAGTATAAATTTTTAAAAATACGAATTGTTATACATTGTTATTGATATCATTTTTGTTATTATTATAATTATTATTTTTTTACTGGTAGTATAATTGTAAAATAATGATTATAACAGTATAATTACAGTAATAACAATTTAATTAAAATAATGATATAAATAATGATTATAAAAACGTTATTATTGTTATTATTATTGTTATTACTATTATTATTGTAGTTGGTTTTAGTATAGATGTAAAACATATATTATAACTGCAATAATTGCAATAATAATGATAATTATTGCAATAATGATAATAAAAATTGCAAAAATGAAGATAATGATGATGATAATGATGATAATGATGATAAAGATGATGATACCGATAATAATGATGATAATCATGATAATAATGATGATAATAACAGGAATTGTGTCCATATATATCAAAAAAAAGGTAAAGAAAAAAAAATCCAAAAAGTCGAAAAGTGGCAAAATCTATCGAAAAATAGCCTTTTGAGAGTAGACTCCAAATGACGTTTTTTTTCCCTTCATTTGATGATTTTGGCAATGATTAGGGTAATAATGATAATAATTACCTGAATTCTATTTCTCATGACAATAATGAAGATAAAAGTGAGAATCAAGAGAATTTGGATAACTTTGATGATTAAATTTGTATTATTACTATTATCATTATTATTATAATTATTATCATTTATTATATTATTATCATATTATCATTATTATTATTATTTTTTATTATTATTTTATTATTATTATTATTATTATTATTATTATTATTATTTATTATTATTATTATTATTATTATTTCTTTATTATTGGATTATTGCCAAAAATATATTATAACTGTAATAATAACAATATAAAATAATAAGTATAATTATAATATACAATTGTTATAATATTGTTATTGATATCATTATTGTTATTATTATCATTATTATTATTTTTACTGGTAGTATAATTGTAAAATAAAGATTATAGCAGTAATAATTACAGTATAACGATATTAATTAAAATAATGATATAATAATTTATTATAAAAACGTTATTATTGTTATTATTATTGTTATTACTATTATTATGTAGTTGTTATTAGTATAGATGTAAACATATATTTAACTCCAATAAATTTCAATAATAATGATAATTATTGCAAAAATGATGATAATATTGCAATAAAGATGATAATGATGATAATGATGATATAACGATAATAATGATGATAATCCTGTAATAATGATGATAATACAGGAATTGTGTCCTAATATAATTAAAAAAGGTAAAAAAAAAAATCCCAAAAGTCGAAAAAACGGCAAAATCTAGCGATATAGCCTTTGAAGTAGACTCCAAAATGACGTTTTTTCCATTCATTTGATGATTCTGGTAATTATTAGGGTAATAATGAGATAATTACCTGAATTCTGTTAATCATGACAATATGATGATAAAAATGAGAATAAAGAGAATTTGGATACATTTGATGATTATTAGTATTATTACTATTTTCATTATTAAAATCATTATTTTCATTATTATCATTATTATCATTATTATCATTAAAATTATTATTATTATTTTATTATTATTATTATTTTTATTATTATTATTATTTTTGTTATTATTTTTATTAAATTATTATTAATATTATTACTTTAATTATTAGTATTATTATTATTACTTTAATTATTAGTATTATTTGCCAAAAAATATATTATAAATGTAATAATAAAAAATAATAATAATAAGTATAATTATAATAATATGAATTATTATAATATTGTTATTGATATCATTATTGTTATTAGTATAGATGTAAAAACATATATTATAAATGCAATAATTGCAATAATAATGATATTATTGCAATAAAGATGATAATATTGCAATAAAGATGATAATGATGATGTAATGAGATAATGATGATGATAACGATAATAATTATGATAATAATATGATAATCATGATAATAATGATGATAATAACAGGAATTGTGTCCATATATAATAAAAAAAGGTAAAAAAAAAAAAACCCAAAGTCGAAAAAGCTGCAAAAACTAGCGAAATATAGCCTTTTGAGAATAGAAGCCAAAATGACGTTTTTTCCATTCATTTGATGATTCTGGGAATTATTAGGGTAATAATGATAATAAATATCCTGAATTCTATTAATCATGACAATAATGATGATAAAAGTGAGAATAAAGAGAATTTGGATAACATTTGATGATTATTATATTATTACTATTATCTTATTATTATCATTATCATTATTATCATTATTATATTATTATCATTATTATTATTGTTTTTTTTTTATATTATTATAAATGTTATTATAATTATTACTACTTGAATTATTGTTATTATTATCATTATTATTACTTTAAATTATTATATTATTGCCAAAAAATATATTATAACTGTAATAATAACCAATAATATAATAATAAATATAATTATAATAATACGAATTGTTATAATATTGTTATTGTATCATTATTGTTTTTTATTTTCATTATTTTTTTTTTACTGGTAGTATAAATTGTAAAAATAATTATTATAACAGTAATAATTACAGTAATAACAATTTAATTAAAATAATGATATAATAATGATTATAAAAACGTTTTTATTGTTATTATTATTGTTATTACTATCATTATTTTGTTGTTATTAGTATAGATGTAAAAACTATATTATAACCCGGGAATAATTGCAATAATAATGATAATTATTGCAATAATGATGATAATAATTGCAATAATTATGATAAAGATGATGATAGTGATGATAATGAGATGATAATGATGATAATGATGATGATAATGATGATAATATGATAATGATGTGATAACGATAATAATGATGATAATGATGATAAATTATGATAATAACAGGGAAATTGTGTCCATATATAATAAAAAAGGTAAAAAAAAAAAATCACAAACGTCGAAAAGCGGCAAACTAGCGAAATATAGCCTTTTGAGAGTAGACTCCAAAAAGACTTTTTTTTTTCCCTTCATTTGATGATTCTGGCAATTATGAGGGTAATAATGATAATAATTAACAAGAATTCTATTAATCATTACAATAAAGATGATAAAAATGAGAAAAAAAAGAATTTATTATAACATTTGATGATTATTAATATTATTAAAATTATCATTATTATTATTATTATCATTATTATCATTATTATCATTATTAAAAATGATAATAATTACTAGAATTCTATTAATCATGACAATAATGATGATAAAAGTGAAAATAAAGAGAATTTGGATAACATTTGATGATTATTCATATCATTACTATTATCATTGTTATTATCATTATTATCATTTTTATTATTATTATCATTTTTATTATTATTATTATTATTATTATTATTATTCTTTAATTATTATAAATTTTTGCCAAAAATATATTATAACTGTAATAAAAACAATAATAATAATAATAATAGGTTATATTTATAATAATACTAATTGTTATAAATTTGTTATTAAAATTATTATATTTATTATTATCTTATTATTATTTTACTGGGAGTATAATTGTAAAATAATTATTATAAAAGTATAATTACGTAAAACGATATTAATTGAAATAATGAATAAAATAATGATATAAAAAACGTTATTTTTATTATTATGTTATTACTATTATTTATTTTAGTTGTTATTAGTATAGTGTAAAAACATATATTTAATGCATTAATTGCAAAAATAATGATAATTATTGCAATAAAGATATAATAATTGCAATAAAATGATAATGATATGATAATGATGATAATGATGATAATGATGATATGATAAAAGATAATAATGAGATAATCATGATAATAATGATGATAATAAAAGGAATTTTGTCCATATATAATAAAAAAAGGTAAAAAAAAAAATCCCAAAGTCGAAAAAACGGCAAAAACTAGCGAAATATAGCCCTTTTTAGAGCCGACTCCAAAATGACGTTTTTTCCATTCATTTGATGATTCTGGCAATGATTAGTTTAATAATGAATAATTACCTGAATTCTTTAATCATGACAAAAATGATGATAAAGTGAGAATAAAGATAATTTGGATAACATTTGATGATTATTAGTATTATTACTATTATCTTATTATTATCATTATTATCATTATTATCATTATTATCATTATTATTATTATTAATATTATTATTATTTTTATTATTATATTATTACTATTATTATTACTTCAAATTTTTAGTATTATTGCCAAAAAATATATTATAACTGTAATAATAACAATAATAATAAAATAAGTATAATTATAATAATACGAATTGTTTATAATTGTTTTGTATCATTATTGTTATTATTTTCCTTGTTATTATTTTTTACTGGTAGTATAATTGTAAAAATAATTATCATAACAGTAATAATTACAGTAATACCCATATTAATTAAAATAATGAAAATAAATAGGATTATAAAAACGTTATTATTGTTATTATTATTGTTATTACTATTTTTATTGTAGTTGTTATTAGTATAATTTAAAAACATATATTATACTGCAATAATTGCAATAATAATGATAATTATTGCACATAATGAGATAATAATTGCAATAATGATGATAATGATGATGATAATGATGATAATGATGATGATAACGATATAATGATGATAATCATGATAATAATGATGATAAAAACAGGGAATTGTGTCCATATATAATAAAAAAAAGGTAAAAGAAAAAATCACTAAAGTCGAAAAGCGGCAAAATCTAGCGAAATATAGCCTTTTGGAGTAGACTCCAAAATGACGTTTTTTCCATTCATTTTATGATTCTGGCAATTATTAAGGTAATAATGATAATAATTACCAGAATTCATTATCATGACAATAATGATGATAAAAATGAGAAAAGAGAATTTGATACACTTGATGTTTTTTATTATAACTTAGTATATTTTTAATTATATTATATTATTATTTTGCGTTTTTAAAATTTTTTTGGGAAAAATAAAATTAAAGTAATATATAAATTTAAAAATTAAATAATTAATAAAAATATAAAAAATAAAATATAATAAAAAAATAATAAAAAACTAACAATAACATGATAAAAAATAAAAATGAAAAAGTAATAATTTTAATCATCAAAAGTTTCAAAATTTTCTTTATTTCACTTTTTCATCATTATTTTCATGATTTAAAAGAATTCTGGTAATTATTATCATTTTCCCTAATAATTGCCAGAAACCAAATGAATGGGGAAAAAAAAATCATTTTGGAGTCTACTCTAAAGGCATATTCGCTAGATTTGCCGCTTTTTTCGACTTTTGGGGTTTTTTTTTTTTACCTTTTTTTATTTTATGGACCAATTCCTGTTATTATTCATTATTATCATGATTTTCATCATTTTTTCGTTATCATCATTTTATATCTTATCTCACTTAACCCTATTTTGGCAATTTTTTCATCCTTTTTGAATTTTTATCATTATTATTTCATTATTGCGTTATTATAATTTTACATCTATATAATAGCAACTAAAAAAATAAAAGTAAAAACTAATAATAAAAAAAAACGTTTTTTAAAAAATTTTTTTTCTTATTTTAATTAAAATCGTTTTACCCGTAAATTATTTCTGTTATAAAAATTTTTTTTACAATTACTACCGAAAAATAAAAATATGATAAAAATAAAAATAATAAATATTAACACAAAATTATAACAATTGTATTATTTAATTTTACTTATTATTATTATTATTTTTTATTACGTTTTTATTTTTTTGGCTAAAAACTAATAAATTAAATAAAAATTTAAAAATAATAATAAAAATAATTAATATAATATAAAATAATAATAATAATAATAATAAAAAAATATAAAAAGTAAAAATAATGTAGATAAAAATTAATAAACATCAAATGTTACCAAATTTCTTTATTCTCCTTTTATCATCTTTTTCATGATTAAAAAATTTTGGGAATTTTTTATCATTATTTCCCTAATTTAATTTTCCCGAATCATCAAATAAGGAAAAAAACTATTTTGGGGACTATTCTCAAAAGGCTTTTATTTTGCTAATTGTCCCTTTTTCGACTTTTGATTTTTTTCTTATCACTTTTTTTATTATTATATTGACAATTCCTGTTATTTCAATATTATCAATTATTCATCATTATTTCGTTATATATCATTTATAATCTATACTCATATATCATCAATATATCATATTATTAATTAATATCATTATGCAATTATTAATCATTATTTTATCATTATTTCATTAATATATTATTTTAATCTATTATTAAACTAAATTATATATATATACATACATAAAAATAATTTATATAATAATATTTTATATTATTTACAATATATCGTATTATATTAAATTATACTTATTATTAATTATTTTTCAATTATTACTCCAATAAAATTATATGAATTAAATAATAAATAATAAGTAATAAAATATAATACATAATATATTATAATTAATTTAATATTATATATATTATATACAGTTATAATAATAATTTTGGAATAATAATAATATTAAAGTAATAATAAATATAATATAATGAATTAATAAATAAAATTATGAAATATCTTATAATACTAATAATAATTAATAATATAATAATAAATATGATAATTAATATAATATTATATCATCAATGAACATTTCTATTATTAAAAACTCATTTGATTACTATAAGGATATTTCGGTAATTTTTCTCTTTATTTCGATATTATGATGTTTAAACCTTTTTTGGTTATTATTCAAAGTAATCCTGTTTTCCTTTCGACTTTTATGATTTTTTTTTTTTACTTTTTTATCATATATATGACATTACATTTATTCATCAATTATTATCATATTATCATCATTATTATCGTTGCATCATCATTATCATTCAATATCCTCATCATTATCATCATTATTGCAATTATTATCTCATTATTGCACTTATTATCATTATTATTGCAATTATTGCAGTTTTAATATATAATTTTACATTATAACTAATAACATCTACAATAATAATAGTATAACAATAATAATAACAATAATAACGTTTTTATAATCATTATTTATATCATTATTTCCATTAATATCGTTATACGTAATATTACTGTTATAATAATATTTTTACAATTATACTACCAGTAAAAATAATAATAATGATAATAATAGCAATCTAATATTAATAACAATATTATAACAATTAGTAATTATTATAATTTACTTAGATTATATTAGTGTTATTTATTACAGTTATAATATATTTTTTGGCAATAATACTAAGAAATTAAAGGTAATAATAATAATAATCAATAATAATAATAATAATAATAATAATAATAATAATAATAATAATAATGATAATAATGATAATAATAATGATATGTAATAATATTAATAATCATCAAAGGTTATCCAAATTCTTTTATCTCACCTTTATCATCATATGTCATGATTAATAGAATCTGGAATTAGTTTCATTATACCCTACTAATTGCCAGAATCATCCAAAGAATGGAAAAAAAAACGTCATTTGGATTCTACTCTGAAAAGTCTTTATTCGGCTAGAGTGCGCCTTTTCGACTTTTGGATTTTTTTTTTTCCTTTTTTTTATTATATCATCATCATCAAGGGGCTAAACGCCGGACGGGGGGGCGCAGGGCCGCATCCACCCTTCGCTTCCAGCCACGAGGATCCCTCGAGGCGAGCTCCAGGCAGCACACGGCCCATCTCTAGTTCCTCACGACAGGTCTAGTCGAAAGGGCCCAAGCCATGATATCCTAGGACGTCCAACAGGTCTCCTCCACCCAGGGTTGTCTCGCAGAGAGACAACCTGGTGGGCCGGGTCGTCCATAGGGAGGCGAGATAGGTGGCCATATAGCCTGAGAGTGGGCGATCCCGGATTATGCAAAAAAGGTAAACAGGGTCCCATGCCAGTCTCACGTGTAACGCCGGTTGGACACGGTGGTCTGCCAACTGTAACCCATGATCCGGCGAAGGGACTTGTACAAAAGGCATCAAAGCGAGACTCCAAGGCACTGGATAGAGTCAGGTTTCGCTTACATAGAGCAAAATTGGAAGTATCCAAGGCCTTGAAGCCACGCAGCTTGGTCCTTTGCATAGGATACCGACATCTCCAAAACGTCTCTTGCTTGATCGGAGTTCCCATGGCTCCTGTGCCAGACCATCCGTTCTTCTGACTTCATGGTCTGGACAACCCAGAGATATGGACACGCTACCAATGGTATGTAAAAACTTTTCTGTGACTTCAAAACGTCTCGCCGCAAGCATGGATCGATACTCGAACTGGTTCCCCTAACGGCCCCCAAAGCCTGAATCTTGGTCTTGGTCCAGGAGACATCTAGGACTAGGGGCTTCGCCCATTGCTAAATGCATCAAGAGCCGCAACAAGTGACTCCAAGGACTCAGATAGGATGCAACATCGTCGGCCAAAGTCAAGGTATAACATTTGATGATTATAGTATTATAATATTTTCATTCATTATATCATTATATCATTATATCATTATTATTCCATTATTATCATTCATTATATTATATTTATTCTTCTATTATTATTATTATTATTATTATTATTATTTTATTACATTAATATTAGTATTATATGCCAAAAAAATATTTATAACCGTATAATAACAAATAATAATAATAATAAGTAAAGTATAGTAATACGAATTGGTTATAATATTGTTAATTTGATATCATAGTGTTATTATTATCATTATTATTATTTTGTACTGGTTTAGTATAATTGTAAAAATAATATTATAACGTAATAATACATTAATAACGATATTAATTAAAATAATGATATTAAAATAATGATTATAAAAACCGTTATTATTGTTATTATTATTGTTATACTATATTATTGTAGTTGTTATTAGTATTAGATGTAGAAACATATATTAAATGAATAATTAAGGAATAATAATGATAATTATTTCATAATGATGATAATAATTGCAATAATGATGATAATGATGATAATGATGATGATAACGATTAATAATGATGAAATCATGTACTAATGATGATAATAACAGGAAGTGATCGTCCATATATAATTAAAAAAAAGGTAAAGAACAAAAATCCCACAAGTCGAAAAGCGGCAAAAATCTAGCGAAAATATAGCCTTTGAGGAGAGACTCCAAATGACGTTTTTTTCCATTCATTTGATGTGTGAGTCTGGGCAATTATTAGGGTTATAACTGATATGATACCTGAATCAATTAATCATGACAATAATGATGATTAAAAGTGGAGAATAAAGAGAATGGATAATATTTGATAATTATTAGATTATTACTATTATCAGTATTATTATCAATTACATTATTATCATTATTCTCATTATTATCATTATTATTATGATATTATTATTATTATTATTATTATTATATTATATTATATTATTATTATTTTATTAGTATTATTATATTAGTACTTTAATTATTAGCATTATTGCCGCAAAAAATAATTATAACTGTAATAATAATACAATAATAATAATAATAAGTATAATTATAATAAGTACTAATGCTTAATATTGTTATTGATATCATTAATGTTATATTATATTATTATTATTGTTAATGGTAGTATAAATTGTAAAAATAATTATTATAAACGTAATAATTTACAGTAATTAACGATATTACATTAAAAATAATGATATAAAGATTGATTATAAAAACGTTATTATGTTATTATTATTGTTATTACTATTGTTTATTGTAGTTATTATAAGTATAATGTAAAAACATATATTAATCTGCAATAATTGCAATAATAATGATAATTATTGTCTAATGATGATAATAATTGCAATAACGATATAATCAAGGATGATAATGATGATAATGATGATAATGATGGATGATAACGATACTAATGATGAGTAATATGATAATAATGAGAAATAACAGGAATTGTGTCCATATAAATAAAAAAAAAGTTAAAAGAAAAAAAATCCTCAAAAGTCGACAAAGCGGCAAAATCTAGCGATATATAGCCATTTGAGATTAGACCCCAAAATGACGTTTTTTCCATTCATTTTGATGATTTGGCAATATTAGGGGATAATGATAATAATTACCTGAAATTCTATTAATCATGACAATAATGATGATAAACAGGTGAGATAAGGAGAATTTGGGATAACATTGATGATTCTTCGTAGAGTACTATTATCATCATTATATCATTATTATCAGTATTATCTATATTATCATTATTATTTTATTTTATATATTATTATTATTATTATATTATTATTATTATGATTATATTATTATTATTATTATTATTATTATTACTTTAATTATTAGTATTATGCCAAAAAAATATATTTATAAAACTGTAATAATACAATTTACAAAATATAATAAGAAGTATAATTATAATAATAGGAATTGGTATATATTGTTATTGAATCATTATTGTATTATTATCATTATTATTATTTTTACTAGTAGTATAATTGTAAAAATAATATATAACAGAATAATTACAGTAATAACGATATTATTAATGGAAATACTGATATAAAAAATGATTATAAAAACGTATTATGTTATTATTATTGTTATTAATATATTTATTGTAGTTGTTATTAGTATTAGATGAAAAAGCCATATATTATATACTGAATAATTGCAATAAAATGTAATTATTGCAATATGTGATAATAATGCAATAATGATGAAAATGATGATAATAATGATGTAATGATGATGAAACGATAAAATAATGAGGATAATCCATGATAATAATGATGATGAATAACAGGAATTGTGTCCATATATTAAAAAAAAAAAGGTATAAAGAAAAAATCCCAAAAGTCTAAAAAAGCGGCAAAAAATCTAGCGAACATAGCCTTTTGAGAGAAGACTCCAAAAATGAGGTTTTTCCATTCATTTGATGATTCTGCAATTATTAGGGTAATAATGATAATAATACCTGAATTCTATTATCATGACAATAATGATGAGAAAAGGAGAATAAAGAGAATTGGATAACATTGATGATTATTATATTATTACTATTATCATTATTATTATCATTTATTATCCTTATTAGCATTTTATTATCCTTATTATTATCATTATTATTATTATTATTTTATTAGTATTATTATATTATTATTATATTATATTATTAGTATATATTATATTATTATATTATTATTACTTTGAATATTAGTATTATTGCCAAAAAATATATTAATTAACTGTAATAATAAACAATCATAATAATAAATAAGTATAATTATAACTAATACGAATGTTATAATATGTTATTGATTCTCATTTAGTGTTATTATTATCATTATTCTTATTTTTACGATAGTTATAATTGTTAAAAATAATTATAAAAAAAGTAATAATAAAAGTAATAACGATATTAATTATAAATAATTGAATAAAGTAATGATTATAAAAACAACGTTATATATTGTTATATTATGTTATACTATTATCATTGTAGTTGCATTAGTATAGATGTAAAAAACATATATTTATAAAACTGCAATCAATTGCAATAATAATGATAATTATTGCAATGAATGATGATAATAAATTGCAATAATAGGATAATGATGATGATAATGATGATAATGATGATGATAAACGATAATAATGATGATCCAATCATGATAATAAATGATGATAATAACAGGAATGTGTCCTATATAATAATAAAAAAAAGGTAAAGAAAAAAATCCCAAAAGTCCAAAAAGCGGCAAAATCTAGCGAAATATAGCCTTTTGAGAGTAGATCCAATGACGTTTTTCCATTCATGATGATTTGGCAATTATAGGGTAATAATGATAATAATTACCTGAATTTTATACTCTGAACAATAATGATGATAAAATTGAGACATAAAGAATAGGGATAACGATTTGATGATTATTAGTATTATTACTATTATCATTATTTTAGAATTATATCATTATTATATTATTATCATTAATATATATTATTATCATTATTATCATATTATATTATTATTACTATTATTTATTATTATTATTATTATCATTATTAGTAGTAGTAGTAGTATTGCCAAAAATATATGTATAACTGTTAGAATAAACAAGAATAATAATAATAAGTATAGTTATAAATATTTGCGAATTGTTATAATTTTTATTGAATCATTATTGTTATATATTCATTATTATTATTTTTACTGGGTAGATAATTGTAAAAATAATTATTTAAACAGTAAAATTACAGTAATAAACGATATATTAATTAAAATAACGATATAAAAAAATGATTATAAAAACGTTATGTATGTTATTATTATGTTATTAAGCGGCAAAATCTAGTGAAATATAGCCTGTTGAGAGTAGACTCCAAAATCACGTTTTTTCCAGTCATTTGATGATTCTGGAATAATGATAATAATTACCTGAATTCTATTAATCATGACAATAATGATGATAAAAGTGAGAATAAAGAGAATTTGGATAACATTTGATGATTATTAGTATTATTACTAATATCATTATTATTATCATTATTATCATTATTATCATTATTATCATTATTATCATTATTATCATTATTATTATTATTATTATTATTATTATTATTATTATTATTATTATTATTATTATTATTATTATTATTATTATTATTATTTTATTTACTTTAATTATTAGTATTATTGCCAAAAAAATATATTATAACTGTAATAATAACAATAATAATAATAATAAGTATAATTATAATAATACGAATTGTTATAATATTGTTATTGATATCATTATTGTTATTATTATCATTATTATTATTTTTTACTGGTAGCATAATTGTAAAAATAATTATTATAAAAAAGAAATAATTACAGTAATTAACGATATTAATTAAAATAATGATATAAATAATGATTATAAAAACGTTATTATTGTTATTATTATTGTTATTACTATTATTATTGTAGTTGTTATTAGTATAGATGTAAACACATATTATAACTGCAATAATTGCAATAATAATGATAATTATTGCAATAATGATGATAATAATTGCAATAATGATGATAATGATGATAATAATGATGATAATGATGATGATAACGATAATAATGATGATAATCATGATAATAATAGGAATTGTGTCCATATATAATAAAAAAAGGTAAAAGAAAAAAAATCCCAGAAGTCGAAAAAGCGCAAAATCTAGCGAAATATAGCCTTTGAGAATAGGCTCCAAAATGACGTTTTTTTCCATTCATTTGATGATTGTTGCAATTATTAGGGTAATAATGATAATATTACCAGAATTCCATTAATCATGACAATAATGATGATAAAGTGAGAATAAAGAGAATTTGGATAACATTTGATGATTATTAGTATTATTACTATTA
>NW_023657339.1:65574-87373 GCF_015228065.2 Penaeus monodon | reverse complement strand
TTAAAAGCGGCAAAATCTAGCGAATTGCCTTTTGAGGAGACTCTAAAATGACTTTTTTTCTTTTTGATGATTCTGGCAATTATTAGGATAATAATGATAATAATTACCAGAATTCTTTTAATCAGACAATAATGATGAAAAAAGTGAGAAAAGAGAATTTGGATAATATTTGATGATTATTAATTTTATTACTATTATCATTATTATTATCATTATTACTATTATTTTATTTTTATTATTATTATTATTATTATTATCATAATCATTATTATTTTTATTATTTTATTATTATTATATTATTATATTATTATTATAATATTATTATTATTATTATTATTATTTTAATTATTGTATTTTGCCAAAAAATATATTATAACTGTAATAATAACAATAATATAATAAAAAGTATAATTATAATAATACTAATTGTTATAAAGTTATTGTTATTTTTTATCATTATTATTTTTTTTACTGGTAGTAAAATTTGTAAAAATAATTATTATAACAGTATTAATTACAGTAATAACAAATTTTAAATTGAAAAAAATGATATAAATAATGATTATAAAACGTTATTATTGTTATTATTATTGTTTTTACTTTTAAATTTTGAGTTGTTTTAGTATAGATGTAAAATTATATATTATAACTGCAAAAATTTGCAATAATAATGATAATACATATCAATAATGATGATAATAATTGCAATAATGATGATAATGATGATGATAATGATGATAATCATGATGATAACGATAATAATGATGATAATCATGATAATAGTGATGATAATAACAGGAATTGTGTCCATATTATAAAAAAAAAAAGGTAAAAGAAAAAAAATCCCAAAAGTCGAAAAAGCGGCTCATCTAGCAAAATTTAGCTTTTCAGAGTAACTCCAAAATGACGTTTTTTCCATTCATTTGATGATTCTGGCAATTAGTAGGGTAATAATGATAATAATTACCAGAATTCTATTAATCATGACAATAATGATGATAAAAGTGAGAATAAAGGGGGAATTTGGATAATATTTGATGATTATTACTTTTATATCATTATTATCATTATTATTATTATTATCATTATTATTATATTATTATTATTTATTATATTATTATTATTATATTATTATTACTTTAATTATTAGTATTATTCCCAAAAAAATATTATAACTGTAATAATAACAATAATAAATAAAAAAAGTATAATTATTAATACTAATTGTTATAATATTGTTATTAATATTATTATTGTTATTATTATCATTATTATTATTTTTTACGGTAGTATAATTGTAAAATAATTATTTGTAACAGTAATAATTACAGTAATAACTATATTAATTGAATAATGATATAAATAATGATTTTAAAAACGTTATTATTGTTATTATTATTGTTATTACTATTATTATTGTAGTTGTTATTAGTATAGATGTAAAATCATATATTATAACTGCAATAATTGCAATAATAATGATAATAATTTCAATAATGATGATAATAATTGCAATAACGATGATAATGATGATGATAATGATGATAATGATGATGATAACGATAATAATGATGATAATCATGATACTAATGATGATAATAACAGGAATTGTGTCCATATATAATAAAAAAAAGGCAAAAGAAAAAAATCCCAAAAGTCGAAAAAGCGGCAAAATCTAGCGAAATATAGCTTTTTGAGAGTAGACTCCAAAATGACGTTTTTTTCCATTCATTTGATGATTCCGGCAATTATTAGGGTAATAATGATAATAATTACCAGAATTCTATTAATCATGAGAATAATGATGATGAAAGTGAGAATAAAGAGAATTTGGATAACATTTGATGATTATTAATATTATTACTATTATCATTATTATTATCATTATTATCATTATTATTATTATTATTATTATTATTATTATTATTATTATTATTATTTTATCATTATTATTACTATTATTATTATTACTTTAATTATTAGTATTATTGCCAAAAAATATATTATAACTCTAAGAATAATAATAATAATAAGTATAATTATAATAATACTAATTGTTATAATATTGTTATTAATATTATTATTGTTATTATTATCATTATTATTATTTTTACTGGTAATATAATTGTAAAAATAATTATTATAACAGTAATAATTACAGTAATAACGATATTAATTGAAATAATGATATAAATAATGATTATAAAAACGTTACTATTGTTATTATTATTGTTATTACTATTATTATTGTAGTTGTTATTAGTATAGATGTAAAATTATATATTATATCTGCAATAATTGCAATAATAATGATAATAATTGCAATAATGATGATAATAATTGCAATAATGATGATTATGATGATGATAATGATGATAATGATGATGATAACGATAATAATGATGATAATCATGATAATGGGTGGGTGCTTCACGTGCATGGTGATGTGAAGCGATGGTGTGGTAGCCTAGATAGTGTTAAGTGCTTGCATGCCTTCTCGTTTGCAGCTTCCACCCCTGGCTAGCCCAGTGCGAAAAAGGGAGCAGCTTCCGCATGAGTCTCCCCTGCCAGGTCACAGCCTCTCCATCATTAAGACTTCTGCAGTGCCTCCTCGTGGCCACCCATGGGTAACTGGGTACCTTGCGGTCCCAGGCTAAATCTGTGGGGGATCTCGGAGCAGCAGGAGGCCCCAGAGGTACGGAGTTATGGCCCACCGGCGTGTGGACACGCTCTGGCTTCGTACCAACTCCTGCCCCCTAGCCACCCTGGGGTAATGGGGCGGCTCGGGGAGGTGGGCCTTGCCAGTCCTCCTCCCCCCAGAATGACCCTCTGGCAACGTCTTTTATAAATGGAAATGCTGGGGGGAGGGGTGTTGTCCCTCCCACCCAGCAAGTAAGGCGGGCTGTGGGTCCCGCTGGGAGGGCAAATGTCGGGGTGCAGGATTGGAACGAGAGTTACTTGTCCCGCCTGCGCCCCGGCAGGCGCCAACCCACCATGAAGCTTGTGGGGGAAAGCCCTCGGGAACCCCACAGGTGGATAGGCGGTCCCACAGCCTGCCGACCCCCTTTATCTGGGGCTGTGTTGGTGGGGGCGGCAGAGGTGGCGTGCACCCGGAGTGACCACCCGAGGCTTAACCTCAGGCGTGCTTTCCGGGTAGGCGCTTGGAACATCGGTCCTTGCGGCAGGATGAGCGGTTACCTCTGCTATCGCGGGAATTGAAGCGACTGGGAGTTGAGGTGGCTGCCCTCTCAGAGGTGAGAAGACCTGGTAGCGGCACGATCAGTGTGGGTGGTTACACCTACTACTGGTCGGGCCGCAGCGATGGTCACCACCTCCAGGGTGTAGCCATAGCCATCTCCAGTCGATCTTCAGCCTGCGGTAGTCGAGGTGACACCGGTTGATGAGCGTATCATGGCATTGAGACTGAAGCATGCTTTTGGCTTCATGTCTCTTATTGCTGTATACGCTCCTACCGATGTACATAAAACCGATGTGAAAGAGGCGTTCTACGCCAAACTCGCATCTGTGGCAGACGATTGCCCCGGCGAGACATTCGCATTGTTCTGGGCGACTTCAATGCGGTATCCGGCTGTGACCGAGCTGGCTACGAGATGTCTGTCGGCCCCCAGGGCTCGGGAGCTGATCCCAGCAGCGAGAATAGCCTCCTTCTCCGGGACTTTGCTAGGTCCCAGAAAATGAGGATCTCTGGCTTCTGGTACCAGCGCTCCAACTCGCATCGCTGGACTTGGTACAGCGATACGGGTACAGTGGTCAAGGAGATCGACCACATTCTTGTCAGCACGCGATGGAGGATCCTCCAGAACTGCAGGGTTTACCGGAGTGCTGAGTTCTGTGGCACCGACCATAGGCTGGTTGTGGCTACCCTGCGGGTCCACTTCAAAACTCCCCGTCCCTCCAGTGGCCACCCTAAGGTGTTTCACTTGGACAGACTAAGGGAGGAGGAGTGTGCCCGTGGGTTCGCCACGGCAGTCTCTGACTGATTCTCAGAAACCAGCAACCTGACGGATCCAGTTGCTCTGTGGGAGTCCTTCAAGCGCGTAACACTCGAAGCAGCTCAGGAGTCCATTGGCGTACGCCCAAGGACAAGGCAGAATACCATCTCCCTGGAGACATTAGAGGCCACTGAAGCGTGTCGCAAGGCTCGCTGAATGGGAATCAAGTCTTGCGTCGTTCCATGGTGCGTAGGGCTCGGACACTGCTGAGAAGGGACAAGGAACAGTTCATCAGGAATCTTGCTGAGGAGGTCGAAGGCCATTTCTTGGTAAATGACCTTCGCCCTGCCTACCAAGCCCTGAGAAAACAGTACCCTAAGCCCTCCTCACAGATGACTGCAGTCCGATCAGCGGATGGACGGATCATCTCAGATCATGTGGGGTTCGTGAACGTTGGGCTGAGTATTTTGAACAGTTGTACCAGGTGGATCCTCCAACAGTTAGCTTGGATGCAAGCGATGTCTCAGTGCTTGTGCCGGACCCACCCATCAGCGAGGAACCTCCTACCCTAACAGAGGTTAGGCTGGCGATTTCCAAGCTGAAGAGTGGGAAAGCTGCAGGCATATGTGATATCCCTGCTGAACTGCTAAAGGCTGGGGGTGAACCTATGGCTCGGGGCCTGCATACAGTCCTGACTGCCATTTGGCAGTCTGGTACCATTCCCCTGACCTGCTGAGGGGCGTGGTCATCCCTCTCTGGAAGGGGAAAGGGGATCGATGGGACTGTAGCAACTACCGTGGCATTACACTGCTCAGCATACCAGGCAAGGTTCTCGCTCACATTCTTCTGAAACGGATCCGCAACCACCTACTGAGGCACCAGAGACCGGAGCAGTCTGGATTTACTCCTGGCAAGTCCACAATAGACCGTATACTAGCGCTTCGAGTAATTGTGGAACGCCGTCGTGAGTTTGGTCGTGGGTTGCTTGCAGCCTACATCGACCTCAAGAAGGCGTTTGACTCGGTGCATCGGGAATCGCTATGGAAGATCCTGAGGCTCAGGGGAATTCCGACACAGATTATTGGCCTGATAGCAAGCCTCTATACTGGTACTGAAAGTGCTGTAAAGTGTGGTGGGGGTATGTCGAACTTCTTCCCTGTTAATTCAGGGGTGAGGCAAGGCTGTGTCCTTGCACCCACACTTTTCAACACTTGTATGGACTGGATAATGGGCAGAGCTACTAGCCAAAGTCAGTGCGGAGCAACACTAGGCAATATTAAGGTCTCGGACCTTGACTTTGCCGACGATGTTGCCATCCTATCTGAGTCCTTGGAGTCACTTGTGGCGGCTCTTGATGCATTTAGCAATGAGGCGAAGCCCCTAGGCCTAGAGGTCTCCTGGACCAAGACCAAGATTCAGGACTTTGGGGGCCTGTTAGCCTGTCGATCCATGCTTACGGCGAGGACGTTGAAGTCACAGAAAGTTTAACATACCTTGGTAGCGTAGTCCATATCTCTGGGTTGTCAGACCAGGAAGTCAGTAGAAGGATTGGTCTGGCAACAGGAGCCATGAACTCGATCAACAAGAGCGTTTGGAGATGTCGGTACCTATGCAGAAGGACCAAGCTGCGTGTCTCAAGGCCTTGATACTTCCAGTTTTGCTCTATGGAAGCGAAACCTGGACGCTATCCAGTGCCTTGGAGTCTCGCCTTGATGCCTTTTGTAACAAGTCCCTTCGCCAGATCATGGGGTACAGTTGGCAGGACAGGTACACCATGAGACTGGCATGGGACCTGTTACTTGCATAATCCGGGATCGCCAACTCAGGCTATATGGCCACCTAGCTCGCCTCCCTATGGACGACCCTGCCCACCAGGTTGTCTCTCTGCGAGACAACCCTGGGTGGAGGAGACCTGTGGGACGTCCTAGGAGATCATGGCTTGGGCAGCTCGACGAGACCTGTCGTGAGGAACTAGAGATGGGCCGTGTGCCTGCCTGGAGACTTGCCTCGAGGGATCCTCGTGGCTGGAAGCGAAGGGTGGATGCGGCCATACGCCCCCGTCGGCGTTAGCCCCTTGATGATGATGATGATAATAAAAAAAAAGGTAAAAGAAAAAAAATCCCAAAAGTCGAAAAAGCGGCAAAATAATTACAGTAATAACGATATTAATTGAAATAATGATATAAATGATGATTATAAAAACGTTATTATTGTTATTATTATTGTTATTACTATTATTATTGTAGTTGTTATTAGTATTGATGTAAAATTATATATTATAACTGCAATAATTGCAATAATAATGATAATAATTGCAATAATGATGATAATAATTGCAATAATGATGATAATGACGATGATAATGATGATAATGATGATGATAACGATAATAATGATGATAATCATGATACTAATGATGATAATAACAGGAATTGTGTCCATATAAAATAAAAAAGGTAAAAGAAAAAAAATCCCAAAAGTCGAAAAAGCGGCAAAATCTAGCGAAGTATAGCCTTTTGAGAATAGACTCCAAAATGACGTTTTTTCCATTCATTTGATGATTCTGGCAATTATTAGGGTAATAATGATAATTACCAGAATTCTATTAATCATGACAATAATGATGATAAAAGTGAGAATGAAGAGAATTTGGATAACATTTGATGATTATTAATATTATTATTATTATTATTATTATTATTATTATTATTATTATTATTATTATTATTATTATTATTATTATTATTATTATTATTATTATTATTATTACTTGAATTATTAGTATTATTGCCAAAAAATATATTATAAATGTAATAATAACAATGATAATAATAATAAGTATAATTATAATAATACTAATTGTTATAATATTGTTATTAATATTATTATTGTTATTATTATCATAATTATTATTTTTACTGGTAGTATAATTGTAAAAATAATTATTATAACAGTAATAATTGCAATAATAACGATATTAATTGAAATAATGATATAAATAATGATTATAAAAACGTTATTATTGTTACTATTATTGTTATTACTATTATTATTGTAGTTTTTATTAGTATAGATGTAAAATTATATATTATAACTGCAATAATTGCAATAATGATAATAATTGCAATAATGATGATAATAATTGCAATAATGATGATAATGATGATGATAATGATGATAATGATGATGATAACGATAATAATGATGATAATCATGATAATAATGATGATAATAACAGGTATTGTGTCCATATATAATAAAAAAAAAGGTAAAAGAAAAAAAATCATAAAAGTCGAAAAAGCGACAAAATCTAGCGAAATATAGCCTTTTGAAAGTAGACTCCAAAATGACGTTTTTTACATTCATTTGATGATTCTGGCAATTATTAAGGTAATAATGATAATAATTACCAGAATTCTATTAATCATGACAATAATGATGATAAAAGTGAGAATAAAGAGAATTTCGATAACATTTGATGATTATTAATATCATTACTATTATCATTATTATCATTATTATTATTATTATTATTATTATTGTTATTAATATTATTATTGTTATTATTATCATTATTATTATTTTTACTGGTAGTATAATTGTAAAAATAATTATTATAACAGTAATAATTACAGTAATAACGATATTAATTGAAATAATGATAAAAATAATGATTATAAAACCGTTATTATTGTTATTATTATTGTTATTACTATTATTATTGTAGTTGGTATTAGTATAGATGTAAAATTATATATTATAACTGCAATAATTGCAATAATAATGATAATAATTGCAATAATGATGATAATAATTACAATAATGATGATAATGATGATGATAATGATGATGATAATGATGATAATGATGATGATAACGATAATAATGATGATAATCATGATAATAATGATGATAATAACAGGAATTGTGTCCATATATAATAAAAAAAAAGGTAAAAGAAAAAAAATCCCAAAAGTAGAAAAAACGGTAAAATCTAGCGATATATAGCCTTTTGAGATTAGACTCCAAAATGACGTTTTTTCCATTCATTTGATGATTCTGGCAATTATTAGGGTAATAATGATAATAATTACCAGAATTCTATTAATCATGACAATAATGATGATAAAGTGAGAATAAAGAGAATTTGGATAACATTTGATGATTATTAATATTATTACTATTATCATTATTATTATCATTATTTTTATTATTATTATTATTATTATTATTATATTTTTATTATTATTATTATTATTATTATCATTATTATTATTACTACTTTGATTATTAGTATTATTGCCAAGAAATATACTATAACTGTAATAATAACAATAATGATAATAATAAGTATAATTATAATAATACTAATTGTTATAATATTGTTATTAATATTATTATTGTTATTATTATCATTATTATTATTTTTACTGGTGGTATAATTGTAATAATAATTATTATAACAGTAATAATTACAGTAATAGCGATATTAATTGAAATAATGATATAAATAATGATTATAAAAGCGTTATTATTGTTATTATTATTGTTATTACTATTATTATTGTAGTTGTTATTAGTATAGATGTAAAATTATATATTATAACTGCAATAATTGCAATAATAATGATAATAATTTCAATAATGATGATAATAATTGCAATAATGATGATAATGATGATGATAATGATGATAATGATGATAATGATGATGATAACGATAATAATGATGATAATCATGACTATAATGATGATAATAACAGGAATTGTGTCCATATATAATAAAAAAAAGGTAAAAGAAAAAAAAATCCCAAAAGTCGAAAAAGCGGACAAATCTAGCGAAATATAGCCTTTTGAGAGTAGTCTCCAAAATGACGCTTTTTCCATTCATTTGATGATTCTGGCAATTATTAGGGTAATAATGATAATAATTACCAGAATTCTATTAATCATGACAATAATGATGATAAAAGTGAGAATAAAGAGAATTTGGATAACATTTGATTATTATTATTATTATTATTATTATTATTATTATTATTATTGTTATTAATATTATTATTGTTATTATTATCATTATTATTATTTTTACTGGTAGTATAATTGTAAAAATAATTATTATAACAGTAATAATTACAGTAATAACGATATTAATTGAAATAATGATATAAATAATGATTATAAAAACGTTATTATTCTTATTATTATTGTTATTACTATTATTATTTTAGTTGCTATTAGTATAGATGTAAAATTATATATTATAACTGCAATAATTGCAATAATAATGATAATAATTGCAATAATGATGATAATAATTGCAATAATGATGGTAATGATGATGATAATGATGATAAAAATGATGATAACGATAATAATGATGATAATCATGATAATAATGATGATAATAACAGGAATTGTGTCCATATATAATAAAAAAAAGGTAAAAGAAAAAAATCCCAAAAGTCGAAAAAGCGGCAAAATCTAGCGAAATATAGCCTTTTGAGAGTAGACTCCAAAATGACTTTTTTTTTCCATTCATTTGATGATTCTGGCAATTATTAGGGTAATAATGATAATAATTACCAGAATTCTATTAATCATGACAATAATGATGATAAAAGTGAGAATAAAGAGAATTTGGATAACATTTGATGATTATTAATATTATTACTATTATCATTATTATTATCATTATCATTGTTATTGTTATTGTTATTATTATTATTATTATTATTATTATTATTATTATTATTATTATTATTATTATTACTTTAATTATTATTATTATTGCCAAAAAATATATTATAACTGCAATAATAATAATACTAAGTATAATTATAATAATACTAATTGTTATAATAAATAATCATCAAGTGTTATACAAATTCTCTTTATTCTCACTTTTATCATCATTATTGTCATGATTAATAGAATTCTGGTAATTATTATCATTATTACCTTAATAATTGCCAGAATCATAAATGAATGGAAAAAACGTCATTTTGGAGTCTACTCTCAAAAGGCTATATTTCGCTAGATTTTGCCGCTTTTTCGACTTTTGGGATTTTTTTTCTTTTACCTTTTTTTTATTATATATGGACACAATTCCTGTTATTATCATCATTATTATCATGATTATCATCATTATTATCGTTATCATCATCATTATCATCATTATCATCATTATTATCATCATTATTGCAATAATTATCGTTATTACTGTAATTATTACTGTTATGATAATTATTTTTACAATTATACTACCAGTAAAAATAATAAAAGGATAATAATAACAATAATGATATCAATAACAATATTATAACAATTCGTATTATTATAATTATACTTATTATTATTATTATTGTTATTATTACAGTTATAATATATTTTTTGGCAATAATACTAATAATTAAAGTAATAATAATAATAATAATAATAATAATAATAATAATAATAATAATAATAATAATAATGATAATAATGATAATAATGATAATAATGATAATAATAATGATAATAGTAATAATACTAATAATCATCAAATGTTATCCAAATTATCTTTATTCTCACTTTTATCATCATTATTGTCATGATTAATAGAATTCAGGTAATTATTATCATTATTAAACTAATCATTGCCAGAATCATCAAATGAATGGAAAAAACGTCAGTTTGGAGTCGGCTCTCAAAAGGCTATATTTCGCTAGATTTTGCCGCTTTTTCGACTTTTGGGATTTTTTTTCTTTTACCTTTTTTTATTATATATGGACACAATTCCTATTATTATCATCATTATTATCATGATTATCATCATTATTATCGTTATCATCATCATTATCATCATTATCATCATTATCATCATCTTATCATCATTATTGCAATTATTATCATCATTATTGCAGTTATAATATATGTTTTTACATCTATACTAATAACAACTACAATAATAATAGTAATAACAATAATAATAACAATAATAACGTTTTTATAATCATTATTTATATCATTATTTCAATTAATATCGTTATTACTGTAATTATTACTGTTATAATAATTATTTTTACAATTATACTACCAGTAAAAATAATAATAATGATAATAATAAATATAATAATATTAATAACAATATTATAACAATTAGTATTATTATAACTATACCTATTATTATTATTATTATTATATTTTTTGCAATAATACTAATAATTAAAGTAATAATAATAATAATAATAATAATAATAATAATAATAATAATAAAATAATAATAATAATAATAATAATAATAATAATAATAATGATAATAATAATAAAAATGATAATAATGATAATAACAATGATAATAGTAATGATATGAATAATCATCAAATGTTATCCAAATTCTCTTTATTTTCACTTTTATCATCATTATTGTCATGATTAATAGAATTCTAGTAATTATTATCATTATTAATAATGATAATAATGATAATAATGATAATAATGATAATAATAATGATAATATTAATAATACTAATAATCATCAAATGTTATCTAAATTCTTTTTATTCTCACTTTTATCATCATTATTGTCATGATTAATAGAATTCTGGTAATTATTATCATTATTACCCTAATAATTGCCAGAATCATCAAATGAATGGAAAAAACGTCATTTTGGAGTCTACTCTCAAAAGGCTATATTTCGCTAGATTTTGCCGCTTTTTCGACTTTTGTGATTTTTTTCTTTTACCTTTTTTATTATATATGGACACAATTCCTGTTATTATCATAATTATTATCATCATTATCATCATTATTATCGTTATCATCATCATTATCATCATTATCATCATTATCATCATCATTATCATCATTATCATCATCATTATCATCACTATCATCATCATTATCATAATTATTGCAATTATTATCATCATTATTGCAATAATTATCGTTATTACTGTAATTATTACTGTTATAATAATTATTTTTACAATTATACTACCAGTAAAAATAATAATAATGATAATAATAACAATAATGATATCAATAACAATATTATAACAATTCGTATTATTATAATTATACTTATTATTATTATTATTGTTATTATTACAGTTATAATATATTTTTTGGCAATAATACTAATAATTAAAGTAATAATAATGATAATAATAATAATAATAATAATAATAATAATTATAATAATAATAAAAAAAACAATAATAATAATGATAATAATGATAATAATGATAATAATGATAATGATAATAATAATGATAATAGTAATAATACTAATAATCATCAAATGTTATCCAAATTCTCTTTATTCTCACTTTTATCATCATTATTGTCATGATTAATAGAATTCAGGTAATTATTATCATTATTACCCTAATAATTGCCAGAATCATCAAATGAATGGAAAAAACGTCATTTTGGAGTCTATTCTCAAAAGGCTATATTTCGCTAGATTTTGCAGGTTTTTCGACTTTTGGGATTTTTTTTTCTTTTACCTTTTTTTTATTATATATGGACACAATTCCTGTTATTATCATCATTATTATCATGATTATCATCATTATTATCATCATTATTATCGTTATCATCATCATTATCATCATTATCATCATCATTATCATCATTATTGCAATTATTATCATCATTATTGCAATAATTATCATTATTATTGCAATTATTGCAGTTATAATATATGTTTTTACATCTATACTAATAACAATAATAATATTAATAATAATAATAATAATAATAACAAAAATAATAATAATAATAATAATAATAATAATAATAATAATAATAATAATAATTAATGATAATAATGATAATAATGATAATAATGATAATAATGATATTAATAATGATAATAGTAATAATACTAATAATCATCAAATGTTATCCAAATTCTCTTTATTCTCACTTTTATCATCATTATTGTCATGATTAACAGAATTCAGGTAATTATCATCATTATTACCCTAATAATTACCAGAATCATCAAATGAATGGAAAAAACGTCATTTTGGAGTCTACTCTCAAAAGGCTATATTTCGCTAGATTTTGCCGCTTTTTCGACTTTTGGGATTTTTTTTCTTTTACCTTTTTTTAATTATATATGGACACAATTCCTGTTATTATCATCATTATTATCATGATTATCATCATTATTATCGTTATCATCATCATTATCATCATTATCATCATTATTGCAATTATTATCATCATTATTGCAATAATTATCATTATTATTGCAATTATTGGAGTTATAATATATGTTTTTACATCTATACTAATAACAACTACAATAATAATAGTAATAACAATAATAATAACAATAATAACGTTTTTATAATCATTAATTATATCATTATTTTAATTAATATCGTTATTACTGTAATTATTACTGCTATAATCATTATTTTACAATTATACTACCAGTAAAAATAATAATAATAATAATAATAATAATAATAATAATAATAATAATAATAATAATAATAATAATAATAATAATAATAATAATGATAATAATGATAATAATAATAATAATGATAATAATTATAATAATAATGATAATAGTAATAATACTAATAATCATCAAATGTTATCCAAATTCTCTTGATTCTCACTTTTATCTTCATTATTGTCATGAGTAATAGAATTCAGGTAATTATTATCATTATTACCCTAATCATTGCCAGAATCATCAAATGAATGGAAAAAACGTCATTTTGGAGTCTACTCTCAAAAGGCTATATTTCGATAGATTTTGCCACTTTTTCGACTTTTTGGATTTTTTTCTTTTACCTTTTTTTTATTATATATGGACACAATTCCTGTTATTATCATCATTATTATCATGATTATCATCATTATCATCATTATCATCATCATTATCATCATTATTGCAATTATTATTATCATTATTGCAATAATTATCATTATTATTGCAATTATTGCAGTTATAATATATGTTTTTACATCTATACTAAAACCAACTACAATAATAATAGTAATAACAATAATAATAACAATAATAACGTTTTTATAATCATTATTTATATCATTATTTTAATTAATATTGTTATTACTGTAATTATTACTGTTATAATCATTATTTTACAATTATACTACCAGTAAAAATAATAATAATTATAATAATAACAATAATGATATCAATAACAATAGTATAACAATTCGTATTATTAAAATTATACTTATTATTATTATTACAGTTATAATATATTTTTTGGCAATAATACTAATAATTAAATTAATAATAATAATAATAATGATAATAATGATAATAATGATAATAATGATAATAATGATAATAATAATGATAATAGTAATAATACTAATAATCATCAAATGTTATCCAAATTCTCTTTATTCTCACTTTTATCATCATTATTGTCATGAGTAATAGAATTCAGGTAATTATTATCATTATTACCCATATCATTGCCAGAATCATCAAATGAATGGAAAAAAGGTAATTTTGGAGTCTACTCTCACAAGGCTATATTTCGCTAGATTTTTCCGCATTTTTCGACTTTAGGGATTTTTTTTCTTTTACCTTTTTTTTTATTATATATGGACACAATTCCTGTTATTATCATCATTATTATCATGATTATCATCATTATTATCGTTATCATCATCATTATCATCATTATTATCATCATTATCATCATTATTGCAATTATTATCATCATTATTGCAATAATTATCATTATTATTGCAATTATTGCAGTTATAATATATGTATTTACATCTATACTAATAACAACTACAATAATAATAGTAATAACAATAATGATATCAATAACAATATTATAACAATACGTATTATTATAATTATACTTATTATTATTATTATTGATATTATTAAAAGGTTATAATATATTTTTGGCAATAATACTAATAATTAAAGTAATAATAATAATAATAATAATAATAATAATAATAATAAATAATAATGATAATAATAATGATAATAATGATAATAATGATAATAATGATAATAATGATAATAATGATAATAATAATGATAATCGTAATAATACTAATAATCATCAAATGTTATCCAAATTCTCTTTATTCTCTCTTTTATCATCATTATTGTCATGATTAATAGAATTCAGGTAATTATTATTTTTATCAACATTATTGTCATGATTAATAGAATTCAGGTAATTACCCTAATAATTGCCAGAATCATCAAATGAATGGAAAAAACGTCATTTTGTGAGTCTACTCTCAAAAGGCTATATTTTGCTAGATTTTGCCGCTTTTTGACTTTTGGGATTTTTTTTTCTTTTACCTTTTTTATTATATATGGACACAATTCCTTTTATTATCATCATTATTATCATGTTTATCATCATTATTATCGTTATCATCATCATTATCATCATTATCATCATTATCATCATTATCATCATCATTATCATATATCATCATCATTATCATCATTATTGCAATTATTATCATCATTATTGCAATAATTATCATTATTATTGCAATTATTGCAGTTATAATATATGTTTTTACATCTATACTAATAACAACTACAATAATAATAGTATTAAAAATAATAATAACAATAATAACGTTTTTATAATCATTATTTATATCATTATTTTAATTAATATCGTTATTAATGTAATTATTACTGTTATAATAATTATTTTTACAATTATACTACCAGTAAAAATAATAATAATGATAATAATAACAATAATGATATCAATAACAATATAACAATTCGTATTATTATAATTATACTTATTATTATTATTATTGTTATTATTACAGTTATAATATATTTTTTGGCAATAATACTAATAATTAATGGGAAAAAAAAAATAATAATAATAATGATAATAATGATAATAATGATAATAATGATAATAATGATAATAATAATGATAATAGTAATAATACTAATAATCATTAAATGTTATCCAAATTCTCTTTATTCTCACTTTTATCATCATTATTGTCATGATTAATAGAATTCAGGTAATTATTATCATTATTACCCTAATAATTGCCAGAATCATCAAATGAATGGAAAAAACGTCATTTTGGAGTCTACTCTCAAAAGGCTATATTTTGCTAGATTTTGCCGCTTTTTTGACTTTTGGGATTTTTTTTCTTATACCTTTTTTATTATAAATGGACACAATTCCTGTTATTATCATCATTATTATCATGATTATCATCATTATTATCGTTATCATCATCATTATCATCATTATCATCATTATCATCATCATTATCATCATTATTGCAATTATTATCATCATTATTGCAATAATTATCATTATTATTGCAATTATTGCATTTATAATATATATTTTTACATCTATACTAATAACAACTACAATAATAATAGTAATAACAATAATAATAACAATAGTAACGTTTTTATAATAACAATTTATATCATTATTTTAATTAATATCGTTATTATTGTTATTATTACAGTTATAATATATTTTTGGCAATAATACTAATAATTAAAGTAATAATAATAATAATAATAATAATAATAATAATGATAATAATGATTATAATGATAATAATGATAATAATGATAATAATAATGATAATGAGTAATACTAATAATCATCAAATGTTATCCAAATTCCTTTATTCTCACTTTTACATCATCATTGTCATGATTAATAGAAATCAGGTAATTATTATCATTATTACCCTAATAATTGCCAGAATCATCAAATGAATGGAAAAAACGTCATTTTGGAGTCTACTCTCAAAAGGCTATATATCGCTAGATTTTGCCGCTTTTTCGACTTTTGGGATTTTTTTCTTTTACCTTTTTTTTATTATATGTGGACACAATTCCTCTTATTATCATCATTATTATCATGATTATCATCATTATTATCGTTATCATCATCATTATCATCATTATCATAATTATCATCATCATTATAATCATTATTGCAATTATTATCATCATTATTGCAATAATTATCATTATTATTGCAATTATTGCAGTTATAATATATGTTTTTACATCTATACTAATAACAACTACAATAATAATAGTAATAACAATAATAATAACAATAATAACGTTTTTATAATCATTATTTATATCATTATTTTAATTAATATCGTTATTATTGTTATTATTACAGTTAAAATATATTTTTTGGCAATAATACTAATAATTAAAGTAATAATAATAATAATAATAATAATTATAATGATAATAATTATAATAATGATAATAATGATAATAATAATGATAATAGTAATAATACTAATAATCATTAAATGTTATCCAAATTCTCTTTATTCTCACTTTTATCATCATTATTGTCATGATTAATAGTATTAAAGGTAATTATTATTATTATTACCCTAATAATTGCCAAAATTCATCAAATGAATGGAAAAAACGTTTTTTTGGAGTCTACTCTGACAAGGCTTTATTTCGCTAGAATTTGCCGCTCCTTTGACTTTGGGATTTTTTTCTTTTACCTTTTTTTTTTATATAGGGACACAATTCCTGTTATTATCATAATTATTATCTGATTATCATCATTATTATCTTTATCATCATCATTATCATCAATATCATCATTATCATCATCATTATCATCATTATTGCAATCATTATCATCATTATTGCAATAATTATCAATATTATTGCAATTATTGCAGTTATAATATGTTTTTACATCTATACTAATAACAACTATAATAATAATAGTAATAAAAATAATAATAACAATAATAACGTTTTTATAATCATTATTTATATCATTATTTTAATCAATATCGTTATTACTGTAATCATTACTGTTATAATAATTATTTTTACAATTATACTACCAGTAAAAATAATAATAATGAAAATAATAACAATAATGATATCAATAACAATATTATAACAATTCGTATTATTATAATTATACTTATTATTATTATTATTGTTAATATTACAGTTATAATCTATTTTTTGGTAATAATACTAATAATTAAAGTAATAATAATAATAATAACAATAATAACAATAATAATAATAATAATAATAATAATAATGATAATAATAATAATAATAATAATGATAATGATAGTAATGATAATAATAATAATAATGATAATAATAAAGATAATAATAATAATACTAATATTCAAATGTTATCCAAATTCTCTTTATTCTCACTTTTATCATCATTATTGTCATGATTAATAAAATTCAGGTAATTATTATCATTATTACCCTAATAATTGCCAGAATAATCAAATGAATGGAAAAAACGTATTTTGGAGTCTACTCTCAAAAGGCTATATTTCGCTAGATTTTGCCGCTTTTTTTATTTTTGGGGATTTTTTCTTTTCCCTTTTTTATTAATATGGACAAAATTCCTCTTATTATCATCATTATTATCATGATTATCATCATTATTATCGTTATCATCATCATTATCATCATTATCATCTTTATCATCATCATTATCATCTATTGCAATATTATCATCATTATTGCAATAATTATAAATATATTGCAATTATTCCAGTTATAATATGTTTTTAATCTATACTAATAACAACAATAATAATAATAGTAATAACAATAAAATAACAATGATAACGTTTTATAATCATTATTTATATCATTATTTAATTAATATCGTTATTACTGTAATTATTACTGTTATAAAAATTATTTTACAATTATATACCAGTAAAAATAATAATAATGATAATAATAACAATAATGATATCAATAGCAATATTATAACAATTCGTATTATTATAATTATACGTATTATTATTATTATTGTTAGTATTACAGTTATAATATATTTTTTGGCAATAATACTAATAATTAAAGTAATAATGATAATAATAATAATAATAATAATAATAATAATAATAATAATAATAATAATAATATTAATAAAAATAATAATAATAGTAAAATAATAATAATAATAATAATAATAATAATAATAATAATAATAATAAAATAATGATAATAATGATAAAAAAGTTAATAATAATGGTGATAATGATAATAATAATGATAATAGTAATAATACTAATAATCATCAATGTTATCCATATTCTCTTTATTTCACTTTATTATCATTATTGTCATGTTTAAATAGAATTCAGGTAATTATTATCATTATTACCTAATAATTGCGAGAATCATCAAATGAATGGAAAAAAAACGTCATTTGGAGTTCTACTCTAAAAAGGCTATATTTCGCTAGATTTGCCGCTTTTTCGATTTTTGGGAAATTTTTATTTTTTACCTTTTTTTTATTATATATGGACACAATCCTCTTATTATCATCATTATCATCATGATTATCATCATTATTATCGTTATCATCATCATTATCATACTTTACATCATTATTGCATTATTATCATCATTATTGCAATAATTATCATATTATTGCAATTATTGCAGTTATAATATATGTTTTTACATCTATACTAATATAACTACAATAATAATAGTAATAACAATAATAATAACAATAATAAATTTTTTAAAATTTCATTAATTTTATATCATTTTTTAATTAATATCGTTATTACTGTAATTATTACTGTTATAATAATTATTTTAAAATTATACTACCAGTAAAAATAATAATAATGATAATAATAACAATAATGATATCAAAACAATATTATAACAATCGTATTATTATAAATTACTTATTATTATTATTATTGTTATTATTACAGTTATAATATATTTTTTGGCAAAAATACTAATAATTAAAGTAATAATAATAATAATAATAATAATAAAAATAATAATAATAATAATAATAATAATAAAAATAATAATAATAATGATAATAATGATAATAATGATAAAAATGATAATAATGAAAATAATAATGATAATAGTAATAATACTAATAATCATCAAATGTTATCCAAATCCTCTTTATTCTCACTTTTATCATCATTATTGTCATGATTAATAGAATTCAGGTAATTATTATCATTGTTACCCTAATAATTGCCAGAATCATCAAATGAATGGGAAAAAAAACGTCATTTTGGAGTCTACTCTCAAAAGGCTATATTTAGCTAGAATTTGCCGCTTTTTCGACTTTTGAGATTTTTTTTCTTTTACATATTTTTTTTTATTATATATGGACACAATTTCCCTTTTATTATCATCATTATTATCATGTTTATCATAAATTATTATCGTTATCATCATCATTATCATCATTATCATCATCATTATATCATTATTGAAATTTATTATCATCATTATTGCAATAATTATCATTATTATTGCAATTATTGCATTATAATATATATTTTTACATCTATACTAATAACAATACAATAATAATAGTAATAGCAATAATAATAACAATAATAACGTTTTTATAATAACAATTTATATCATTATTTTAATTAATATCGTTATTACTGTAATTATTCCTGTTATAATAATTATTTTTACAATTATACTACCAGTAAAAATAATAGTAATGATAATAATAACAATAATGATATCAATAACAATACTATAACAATTCGTATTATTATAATTATACTTATTATTATTATTATTATTGTTATTATTACAGTTATAATATATTTTTTGGCAATAATACTAATAATTAAAGTAATAATAATAATAATAATAATAATAATAATGATAATAATGGATTATAATGATAATAATGATAATAATGATAATAATAATGATAATAGTAATAATACTAATAATCATCAAAGTTACCCAAATTCTCTTTTTTCCACTTTATCATCATTATTGTCATGATTAATAGAAATCAGGTAATTATTATCATTATTACCCTAATAATTGCCAGAATCATCAAATGAATGGAAAAAACGTCATTTTGGAGTCTACTCTCAAAAGGCTATATTTCGCTAGATTTTGCCGCTTTTTCGACTTTTGGGATTTTTTTCTTTTACCTTTTTTTATTATATAGGGACACAATTCCTCTTTTATCATCTTTATTATCATGATTATCATCATTATTATCGTTATCATCATCATTATCATCATTATAATCATTATCATCATCATTATATTCATTATTGCAATTATTATCATCATTATTGCAATAATTATCATTTTTATTGCAATTTTTGCAGTTATAATATTTTGTTATTTACATCTATACTAATAACAACTACAATAATAATAGTAAAAACAATAAAAATAACAATAATAACGTTTTTATAATCATTATTTATATCATTATTTAAATAATATCGTTATTACTGTAATTATTACTGTTATAATAATTATTTTTACAATTATATACCAGTAAAAATAATAATAATGATAATAATAACAACAATGATATGAATAACAATATTATAAACAATTCGTATTATTATAATTATTTATTATTATTATTATTGTTATTATTACAGTTATAATATATTTTTTGGGCAATAATACTAATAATTAAAGTAATAATAATAATAATGATAATAATAATAATAATAATAAAATAATAATAATAATAATAAATAATAATGATAAAAATGATAATAATGATAATAATAATGATAATAGTAATAATACTAATAATCATTAAATGTTACCCAAAATTCTCTTTATTTCACTTTTATCATCATTATTGTCATGATTAATAGAATTCAGGTAATTATTATCTTATTACCCTAATAATTGCCAGAATCATCAAATGAATGGAAAAAAACGTTTTTTTGGAGTCTACTCTGAAAAGGTTTAATTTCGCTAGAATTTGCCGCTCTTGATTTTTGGATTTTTTTTTTTTCCCTTTTTTTTATTATATATGGACAAAATTTCCTGTTATT
>NW_023657339.1:41559-65474 GCF_015228065.2 Penaeus monodon | reverse complement strand
TTTATATATGGACACATTTCCTGTTATTATTTTCATTATTATCATGATTATCATCATTATTATCGTTATCATCATCATTATCATCATTATCATCATTATTGCAATTATTATCATCATTATTGCAATAATTATCATTATTATTGCAATTATTGCAGTTATAATATATGTTTTTACATCTATACTAATAACAACTACAATAATAATAGTAATACAATAATAATAACAATATAAAGTTTTTATAATCATTAATTATATCATTATTATAATTAATATCGTTATTACTGTAATTAAATTTCTGCTATAATCATTATTTTACAATTATACTACCAGTAAAAATAATAATAATGATAAAATAAACAATAATGATATCAATAACAATATTATAACAATTCGTATTATTATAATTATACTTATTATTATTATTATTGTTATTATACAGTTATAATATATTTTTTGGCAATATCAATATTAAAGTAATATAATAATAATAATAATAATAATATAATAATAATAAATAATAATAATAATAATAATAATAATAATAATAATAATAATTATAATATAATGATAATAGTAATATACTAATAATCATCAAATGTTATCCAAATTCTCTTGATTCTCACTTTTATCTTCATTATTGTCATGAGTAATAGAATTCAGGTAATTATTATCATTATTACCCTATCATTGCCAGAATCATCAAAAGAATGGAAAAAGGTAATTTTGGAGTCTACTCTCACAAGGCTATATTTCGCTAGATTTTTCCGCATTTTTCGACTTTAGGGATTTTTTTTCTTTTACCTTTTTTTTTTATTATATATGGACACAATTCCTGTTATTATCATCATTATTATCATGATTATCATCATTATTATCGTTATCATCATCATTATCATCATTATTATCATCATTATCATCATTATTGCAATTATTATCATCATCATTGCAATAATTATCATTATTATTGCAATTATTGCAGTTATAATATATGTATTTACATCTATACTAATAACAACTACAATAATAATAGTAATAACAATAATAATAACAATAATAACGTTTTTATAATTATTATTCATATCATAATTTTAATTAATATCGTTATTACTGTAATTATTACTGTTATAATAATTATTTTTACAATTATACTACCAGTAAAAATAATAATAATGATAATAATAACAATAATGATATCAATAACAATATTATAACAATTCGTTTTTATTATAATTATACTTATTATTATTATTATTGTTATTATTACAGTTATAATATATTTTTTTGGGATAATACTAATAATTAAAGTAATGATAATAATAATAATAAAAAATAATCTAATAAAAATTTAATAAAAATAATAATAATAAAAATTAAAATAATAATAATGATAAAAATTTATAATAAGAAATAATGATAATAATAATGGTTAGAAATAATACTAAAAATAATAAAATTTACCCAAAATTTTTTCTTTATTCTCATTTTTATCATCTTTTATTTCATGATTAATAAAATTCAGGTAATTTTACCATTATTACATAATAATTGCCAAAATTTCATCAATGAAGGAAAAAAAAAAAAACGCCCTTAGGAGTTTACTCTCAAAAGTCTTATTTAGCTAGTTTTTGCCGTTTTTTTCGCTTTTGGGATTTTTTTTTTTTTTCCCTTTTTTTATTATATATGGACCCCAATTTTGTTTTTATCAACATTATTAAACATGATTCATCATTATTTCGGTTTTCATCATCCTTATCATCATTATCATTTATCATCATCTTATCACATTATTGCAATTATTATCTCATTTTGAAAATTTTTCATTATTATTTCAATTTTGCCCGTTATAATATTGTTTTTTCATCCCATACTAATAAAAACTCCCAATAAAAATGTAAATAACAATAATAAAAACAATAAAACGTTTTTTTAACATTTTTATTATTTATTTTAATTAATATTGTTTTAAATTAATTATTTTGTTTTAATAATTATTTTACAATTATTTCTACCAATAAAAAAAATAATAATTTATAATAAAAAACATAATGAATTTAAAAACAATATTATAACAATACGTATTATTATAAAATTTTACTTTATTATTATTATTATTGATATTATTTTCAGAGTTATAATATAAATTTTTTTGGGAAAAATACTAATAATTAAAGTAATAATAATAATAATAAAATAATAATAATAATAAAATAATAAAAATGAAATAATAATGATAATAATGATAATAATGATAAAATGAAAAATAATGATAAAAATGATAAAAAATAAAGAAAAATCGTAAAAATACTAATAATCATCAAATGTTATCCAAATTCTTTTATCCACTTTTTTCATATTTTTTCTGATTAAAAGAATTTAGGAATTTTTTATCTTATTACCCTAATAATGCCCAAAAACATCAAATGATGGAAAAAAAAGCATTTTTGGGTCACTCTCAAAAAGGGAATTTTTCTAGATTTTGCCGCTTTTTTTACTTTTGGGATTTTTTTTCTTATACCTTTTTTATTTTAAATGGACACAATTTCCTGTTATACATCATTTTTACAGATTATCATCATTTTTACGTTTTCATCATCATTATCATATTTCATCATTTTCACTCTTATCATCATTATTTCAATTTTATATCATTATTGCAATAATTATCATTATTATTGCAATTATTGCATTTAAAATTTTAATTTTTTCTCATATAATAAAACTACAATAAAATAGTAAAAAACAAAAAATAAAATAGTAACGTTTTTTTAATAACAATTTTTATCATTATTTTTTAAATTAAATCGTTTTTACTGTAAAATTCCGTTTATAAATTATTTTTACAATTTTTACCAGTAAAAAAATGTAATGATAATAATAACAATAATAAAAAAACAATATTATAACAATTTATTAATTTTAATTTTACTTATTATTATTATTGTTTTTAATTTCAGTTTTAAAAGATTTTTTGGCAAAAATACTAAAATTAAAGTAATAATAATAATAATAATAATAAAATAATATAATAAAAATAATAATAATACAATAAAAATAATAAAAATAATAATAATAATAAAATGATAAAATGATATAATGATAATAATGAAATAATATAATAATAATGATAAAGTAATAATACAATAAACACAAAATTATCCAATTCCTTTATTCTCACTTTTTCATCATCATTGTCATGTTAATGAAATCAGGTAATTATTTTCATTTTTACCCCAATAATTTCCCGAATATAAATGAAAGGAAAAAAAAGTCATTTTGGAGTCTACTCTCAAAAGGCTATTTCCTAGATTTTTCCGCTTTTCGACTTTTGGGGGTTTTTTTTTTTTACCTTTTTTTATTATATGTGGACACAATTCCTCTATTTTCATCATATTAATTTATTTCATCATTATTTCGTTATCATCATCATATCATTTTATTTAAAAATATATCATCATTATAAAATTATTTTCAAAATTAAAAAACTCATTATTGCAAAATTATCATTTTTTTGCAATTATTGCAGTTATATATATGTTTTACATCTATATAAAAACACTACAATAATAATAGTAATAAAAAATAAAACAAAATAACGTTTTAAACATTTTTTATATCATTTTTTTAATTTTAAAATCGTTTTCTTAATTATTTCTGTTATAAAAATTATTTTTTCAATTTACACCAGAAAAATAATAATAATGATAATAAAACAATAATGATATCAAAAAAAATTATAACCCCAAATTGTATTATTATAATTAACTTTTTTTATTATTATGTTTTTATTACAGGATAATTATTTTGGCAATATACTGAAATTAAAAATAATAATAAAAAAAATAATAATAATATAAAGAAATAATAAAAAATAATAATAATAAAAATAATAATAAAATTAATAATAATAAAAAAAATTTAATGATAAAATTATAAAAAATGATAATAATGATAAAAATAATGATAAAAGTAAAATACTAAAATCATAAAGTATCCAAATCTCTTATCTCACTTTTTTCACTTATTTTCATGATTAATAATTTTAGGGAATTATTTCATTTTTACCCTAATAATTGCAGAAACATCAAGAATGGAAAAAATTATTTTTGGAGTCTACTCTGAAAAGGCTATTTTCGCCCAGAATTTGCCGCTCCTTTTATTTTGGGGTTTTTTTTTTTTACCTTTTTTTTTTATATATGGACACATTCCGTTTTTATCAATTATATCAGATTTTCATCATTTTTATCGTTTCTCATCTTTTCATCAATATCATCATTTTCCTCATTATCTCATTATTGCAAAACATTTTATCTTATGCAATAAATTTTCAAATTTTTGCAATTTTGCAGTTTTTAATAGTTTTTACATCTTACTAATAACAAATATAAAATAAAGAAAAAAATAATAAACAATAAAACGTTTTTAAATCATTATTTTATATTTTTTTTAAACAAAATCGTTATTACGAATCATTACGTTATAAAAAATTATTTTTACAATTATTTCCATAAAATAATAATAATGAAATAATAACAATAAGATATCAATAACAATATTATAACAATTTGTTTATTATAAATACTTTTTAATTTTTATTGTTTAAAATTACAGTTTTAAAACATTTTTTGGTAATAATACTAAAAATTAAAGTAATAATAATAAAAATCAAAATAAAAATAATAATAATAATAATAATAATAATATGATTTAAAAAATAATAATAAAATAATATAATGATGAATGATAATAAAAATAATGATAAAAATTTAAAAATAATAATAATAAACTAATATTTAAATGTTATCCAAATTCTCTTTTTTCTCACTTTTTTCATCATTATTTTCATGATTTAAAAAAATTTAGGGAATTATTATCATTTTTTACCCTAATAAATTTCCAGAATAATCAAAGAAGGAAAAACGTCATTTTGGGTTACTTCAAGGCTATTTCGCTAGATTTTTCCCCTTTTTTTTACTTTTGGGATTTTTTCTTTTTTCCTTTTTTTTTTTATGGACCCCAACCCCTTATTTCATCATTATTATCATGATTATCATCAATTATCGTTTCTCATCATTATTATCATTATCATCATTATCATCATAATTTTATCATTATTTCAATTATTATCATATTCAATAATTAAAAAAATTATTGGGAATTATTCCAGTTATAATATGTTTTTAAACTTCTAATAACAACAAAAAAATAATAGTAATAACAAAAATAAAAACAATGAAAAGTTTTTTTAAACATTATTTTTACATTTTTTTTAATTTAAAATCGTTTTTTTTCTGAATTATTTGTTTTAATTTTTTTTACAATTTTACCGAAAAATAAAATAATGAAATAATAACAATAAAGATATCAATGCATATTATAACAATTTGTAATTTTTTAATTTTCGTATTTATTATTATTTTTAGTATTTCAGTTTAATATTTTTTTGGAAAATACAATAAATTTAAAATAATAATGATAATAAAAATAAAAATAATAAAAATAATAATAAAATAATAATAAAAAAATATTTAAAAATAAAAATAAAAAGAATAATAATAAAAATAAAATAATAATAATAAAATAATAAAAATAATAAATAATATAAAAATGAAATAATGAAATAATGAATAATGATAATAATATGATAAAAGAAAATACAATAAATAAAAATTTTATAAATTTCTTTATTCTCACTTTTTTTATCAAATTTTCAGATTAAGAATTCAGGTTTAATTATTTTTCTTATTACCCTAATAAATTTCCCAAAACACAAATAAGGAAAAAAACGTCATTTTTGGGGTCTACTCTCAAAAGGGTATATTTGCTAGATTTTTCCGCTTTTTTACTTTTTGGGAAATTTTTTTTTACCTTTTTTTTTTTATATAGGACACAATTCCCTTTATTATCATCATTTTCATCAGATTATCATCATTTTTTATCTTTTTCATCATCATTAATTACATTTTCATCATTTTGCAATTTTTACATCATTTTGCAATAAATTTTCATTATTGCAATTATTTCGTTATAAAATTTTGTTTTTACATCTATACTAATAATAACTACAATAATAATGTAATAAAAAATAATAAAAACAATAATAAAGTTTTTATAATCAGAATTTTATATTATTTTTAATAATATCGTTATTTCTGTAATTTTCGTTATAATAAAATTTTTTCAATTATACTACCATAAAATAATAATAAAGAAATAATAACAAAAAGTATCAATAAAAAAAAAATTATAAAACAATTTTGTATTTTTATAATTACTTTTTTTATTATTTTTGTTTTTATTACAGTATAATAATTTTTTTGGGAATAAAACTAAAATTAAAAATAATAAAATAAATAATAATTAAAATAATAATAAAATAATAATAATAATAAAAAAAATAATAAAGAAAATAATAATAATAATGATAAAAAGATAATAAAGATAAAAAAAATAAATAGTAAAATACTAATAAAAACATCAAAGTTATCCAAATCCCCTTTTTTTTCATTTTTTCATATTATTTTCAATTTAAAAAAATTCAGGTAATTATTTCATTGTTACCCTAAAAATGCCGAATCATCAAAAAAATGGGAAAAAAAACTCATTTTGGGTCTACTCTCAAAAGGCTAATTTCAAATTTGCCGCTTTTCGACTTTTGAGATTTTTTTTTTTTTTCATTTTTTTTATTTTTATGGGGCACAATTTCCCGTTTTTTCTCATTTTTATCATGATATCATCAAAATCGTTATCATCATCTTTCTATTACATCATCATTACATATTTTTGCAATTTTTTATCATCATTATTGCAATAATTTTCATTTTTATTGAATTATTGCTTATAATATATATTTTTACCTATATAATAAAAACACAAAAATAATAGTAATAGCAATAATAAAAACTTAACGTTTTTTAAAAAAATTTTTTATTATTTTAATTAATATCGTTTTACTGAAAAATTCCCGTTAAATAATTATTTTACAATTATATACCAGTAAAAAAATAATGATAAAAATAAAAAAAATGATTCAATAAAAATATAACAATTCGTTATTATAATTAACTTATTATTATTATTATTATTGTTATTTTACGTTATAATATATTTTTTTGGGTAATCAAAAAAATTAAAAAAAAATAATAAAAATAATAAAAATAATAAATTAATAAAAATAATAAAAAGTAAAATAATAAATAATTAAATTAAAAAGATAATAAGATTTTAATGATAATAAGATAATAAGTAATAATATATAATAGTAATAAACTAAATATCAAATGTTATCCAAATTTCTTATTTACTTTTTTCATCATTATTGTCATGATTAATAGAAATCAGGTAAAAATTTTCATTATTTCCCTAATAATTGCAGAATCATCAAATGAATAGAAAAAACGTCATTATGGAGTCTACTCTCAAAAGGCTATATTTCGCTAGATTTTGCCGCTTTTTCGACTTTTGGGATTTTTTTCTTTTACCTTTTTTTATTATATAGGGACACAATTCCTCTTATTATCATCATTATTATCATGATATCATCATTAATCATTATCACATTATCATCATCATTATAATCATTATTCAATTTTATCATCATTATTGCAATAATTATCATTATTATTGCAATTATTGCAGTTATAATATATGTTTTTACATCTATACTAATAACAACTACAATAATAATAGTAATAACAATAATAATAACAATAATAACGTTTTTATAATCATTATTTATATCATTATTTTAATTAATATCGTTATTACTGTAATTATTACTGTTATAATAATTATTTTTACAATTATACTACCAGTAAAAATAATAATAATGATAATAATAACAACAATGATATAATAACAATATTATAACAATTCGTATTATTATAATTATACTTATTATTATTATTATTGTTATTATTACAGTTATAATATATTTTTTGGCAATAATACTAATAATTAAAGTAATAATAATAATAATAATAATAATAATAATAATAATAATAATAATAATAATAATAATGATAATAATGATAATAATGATAATAATGATAATAATAATGATAATAGTAATAATACTAATAATCATTAAATGTTATCCAAATTCTCTTTATTCTCACTTTTATCATCATTATTGTCATGATTAATAGAATTCAGGTAATTATTATCATTATTACCCTAATAATTGCCAGAATCATCAAATGAATGGAAAAAACGTTATTTTGGAGTCTACTCTGAAAAGGCTATATTTCGCTAGAATTTGCCGCTCCTTTGACTTTTGGGATTTTTTTTCTTTTACCTTTTTTTTATTATATATGGACACAATTCCTGTTATTATCATCATTATTATCATGATTATCATCATTATTATCGTTATCATCATCATTATCATCAATATCATCATTATCATCATCATTATCATCATTATTGCAATCATTATCATCATTATTGCAATAATTATCATTATTATTGCAATTATTGCAGTTATAATATATGTTTTTACATCTATACTAATAACAACTACAATAATAATAGTAATAAAAATAATAATAACAATAATAACGTTTTTATAATCATTATTTATATCATTATTTTAATTAATATCGTTATTACTGTAATCATTACTGTTATAATAATTATTTTTACAATTATACTACCAGTAAAAATAATAATAATGATAATAATAACAATAATGATATCAATAACAATATTATAAAAATTCGTATTATTATAATTATACTTATTATTATTATTAATGTTAATATTACAGTTATAATCTATTTTTTGGTAAAAATACTAATAATTAAAGTAATAATAATAATAATAACAATAATAATAATAATAAAATAATAATAATGATAATGATAGTAATGATAATAATAATAATAATAATAATAATAATGATAATAATAATAATACTAATAATCAAATATTATCCAAATTCTCTTTATTCTCACTTTTATCATCATTATTGTCATGATTAATAAAATTCAGGTAATTATTATCATTATTACCCTAATAATTGCCAGAATCATCAAATGAATGGAAAAAACGTCATTTTGGAGTTATCTCAAAAGACTATATTTCGCTAGATTTTTCCGCTCTTTCGACTTTTGATTTTTCTTTAACCTTTTTCTTTATTAATATGGGAAATTCTGATTATTATCATCATTATTATCATGATTATCATTATTATCGTTATCATCATTCATTACATCATTACTCATACATTATCATCATCATTGCAATTATTATCATCATATTGCAATAATTCATTATTATTCAATATTGCAGTTATATATAGGTTTTACGTCTATACTATAACAACTGACAATAATTATATTAACAATTAATATAGACAATAATAACGTTTTATAACATTATTTATATCATTATTAATAATTCGTATTATTTAATTATACTGTTATTAAAAATTATTTTAAATTATACTACAGTAAAATAATAGTAATGATAATAATAACAATAATGATATAATAACAATACTATAAAAATTCGTAATTATTATAATTATAATATTATTATATTAGTATTATTACATTATAATATATTTTTTGCAATAATATAATAATTAAATAATAATAATAATAATAATAATAATAATATAATAATAATATAATTAATAAATTAATAATAATTATAATAATAATATATAATGATAATAATGATAATAAGATAATATCATTATAATAATGATTAATAAAAAATGAATAGTAATAATATACGAATCATCAAATGTTATCCAAATTCTTTATTCTCACTTTTATCATTTTGCATGATTTAAATTTGAGGTATTATTTACTTTTACTCTAATAATTTCCAGAATCATCAATGATGGAAAAACGTTCATTGAGTCTACTCTCAATAGGCTATATATTTCTCTAGATTTTGCCCCTTTTTTACTTTGGATTTTTTCTTTTACCTTTTTATATTATGGCACAATTCCTTTATTTCATCATTTTATATATATATCTTTATTCTATCATCATCATTATCATCATTAATAATCATAACATATATAATATATATCATTATTGCAATTATTATCATCATTATTGCATTTAATTATCATTTTATGCAATTATTGCAGTTATAATAATTTTTTACATTATACTATAAAAGTACAATAATAATAGTAATAACAATAATAATACATAATAACGTTTTTATAATCATTATTTTATCATTATTTCATTAATATCGTTATTACTGTAATTATTACTGTTATAATTATTTTTGCAATTACTACCAGTAAAAATAATAATAATGATAATAATAACAATAATGATATCAATAAAATATTATAACAATTCGATATTAATAATTTTACTTATTATTATTATATTGTATTATTAATATATAAATTTTGGCATAATAATAATAATAATTAAAGTAATAATATAAAATAATAAAATAATAATAATAATATAATAATAATAATAATAATAATAATAATAATAATAATAATAATAATGATAATAGTAATAATACTAATAATCATCAAATGTTATCCAAATTCTCTTTATTCTCACTTTTATCATCATTATTGTCATGATTAATAGAATTCAGGTAATTGTTATCATTATTACCCAAATAATTGCCAGAATCATCAAATGAATGGAAAAAACGTCATTTTGGAGTCTACTCTCAAAAGGCTATATTTCGCTAGATTTTACCGCTTTTTCGACTTTTGGGAGTTTTTTTCTTTTACCTTTTTTTTTTATTATATATGGACACAATGCCTGCTATTATCATCATTATTATCATGATTATCATCATTATTATCGTTATCATCATCATTATCATCATTATCATCATTATCCTCATCATTATCATCATTATTGCAATTATTATCATATTTATTGCAATAATTATCATTATTATTGCAATTATTGCAGTTATAATATATGTTTTTACATCTATACTAATAACAACTACAATAATAATAGTAATAACAATAATTATATCAATAACAATATTACAATAATTCATATTATTATAATTATACTTATTATTATTATTGTTGTTATCATTACATTTATAATATATTTTTTGGCAATAATACTAATAATTAAAGTAATAATAATGATAATAATAATAATAATAATAATAATAATAATAATAATAATAATAATAATAATAATAATAATAATAATAATACTAATTATCATCAAATGTTATCCAAATTCTCTTTATTCTCACTTTTATAATAATCATTGTCATGATTAATAGAATTCTGGTAATTATTATCATTATTACCCTAATAATTGCCAGAATAATCAAATGAATGGAAAAAACGTCATTTTGGAGTCTACTCTCAAAAGGCTATATTTCGCTAGATTTTGCCGCTTTTCGGCTTTTGGGATTTTTTTTCTTTTACCTTTTTTTTATTATATATGGACCAAATTCCTGTTATTATCATCATTATTATCATGATTCATCATTATTATCGTTATCATCATCATTATCACATTATCTCATTATCATCATCATATCATCATTATGCAATTATATCATCAATTATTGCAATAATTATCATATTATTGCAATTATTGCAGTTATAATAATTATTTTTACAATTATACTACCAGTAAAAATAATAATAAAGATGATAATAACAATAATGATATCAATAACAATATTATAACAATTCGTATTATTATAATTATACGTATTATTATTATTATTGTTAGTATTACAGTTATAATATATTTTTTGGCAATAATACTAATAATTAAAGTAATAATAATAATAATAATAATAATAATAATAATAATAATAATAATAATAATAATAATAATAATAATTAATAATAATAATAATAATAATAATAATAATAATAATAATAATAATAATAATAATAATAATAATAATAATCATCAAATGTTATCCTATTCTCTTTATCTCACTTTATTATCATTATTGTCATGATTAATAGGAACTTCAGGTAATTATTATCATTATACCCTAATAATTGCCAGATCATCAAATGAATGGAAAAAAAAACGTCATTTTGGAGTCTACTCTCAAAAGGCTATATTTCGCTAGATTTTGCCGCTTTTCGACTTTGGGAATTTTTTCTTTACCTTTTTTATATATATGGACACAATTCCTCTTATTATCATCATGATTATCATCATTATTATCGTTATCATCATCATTATCATCATCATTATCATCATTATTGCAATTATTATCATCATTATTGCAATAATTATCATTATTATTGCAATTATTGCAGTTATAATATATGTTTTTACATCTATACTAATAAAACTACAATAATAATAACAATAATAATAACAATAATAAAGTTTTTATAATCATTAATTATATCATTATTTTAATTAATATCGTTATTACTGTAATTATTACTGTTATAATAATTATTTTTACAATTATACTACCAGTAAAAATAATAATAATGATAATAATAACAATAATGATATCAATAACAATATTATAACAATTCGTATTATTATAAATATACTTATAATTATTATTATTGTTATTATTACAGTTATAATATATTTTTTGGCAATAATACTAATAATTAAAGTAATAGTAATAATAATAATAATAATAATAATAATAATAATAATAATAATAATAATAATAATAATAATAATAATAATAATAATAATAATAATGATAATAATGATAGAAATGATAATAATGATAATAATAATGATAATAGTAATAATACTAATAATCATCAAATGTTATCGAAATCCTCTTTATTCTCACTTTTATCATCATTATTGTCATGATTAATAGAATTCAGGTAATTATTATCATTGTTACCCTAATAATTGCCAGAATCATCAAATGAATGGGAAAAAAAAAACGTCATTTTGGAGTCTACTCTCAAAAGACAATATTTAGCTAGAATTTGCCGCTTTTTCGACTTTTGAGATTTTTTTTCTTTTACATATTTTTTTTATTATATATGGACACAATTCCTGTTATTATCATCATTATTATCATGATTATCATCATTATTATCGTTATCATCATCATTATCATCATTATCATCATCATTATCATCATTATTGCAATTATTATCATCATTATTGCAATAAATTATCATTATTATTGCAATTATTGCAGTAATAATATATGTTTTTACATCTATACTAATAACAACTACAATAATAATAGTAATAACAATAATAATAACAATAATAACGTTTTTATGATCATTATTTATATCATTATTTTAATTAATATCGTTATTACTGTAATTATTACTGTTATAATAATTATTTTACAATTATACTACCAGTAAAAATAATAATAATGATAATAATAACAATAATGATATCAATAACAATATTATAACAATTCTATTATTATAATTATACTTATTATTATTATTATTGTTATTATTACAGTTATAATATATATTTTGCAATAATACTAATAATTAAAGTAATAATAATAATAATAATAATAATAATAATAATAATAATAATAATAATAATAATAATAATAATAATAATAATAATAATAATAATAATTTTAATGATAATAATGATAATAATGATAATAATAATGATAATAGTAATAATACTAATAATCATCAAATGTTATCCAAATTCTCTTTATTCTCACTTTTATCATCATTATTGTCATGATTAATAGAATTCAGGTAATTATTATCATTATTACCCTAATAATTGCCAGAATCATCAAATGAATGGAAAAAACGTCATTTTGGAGTCTACTCTCAAAAGGCTATATTTCGCTAGATTTTGCCGCTTTTTCGACTTATGGGATTTTTTTTCTTTTACCTTTTTTTTATAATATATGGAAACAATTCCTGTTATTATCATCATTATTATCATGATTATCATCATTATTATCGTTATCATCATCATTATCATCATTATCATCATTATCATCATCATTATCATAATTATTGCAATTATTATCATCATTATTGCAATAATTATCATTATTATTGCAATTATTGCAGTTATAATATATGTTTTTACATCTATACTAATAACAAGTACAATAATAATAGTAATAACAATAATAATAACAATAATAACGTTTTTATATCATTATTTATATCATTATTTTAATTAATATCGTTATTACTGTAATTATTACTGTTATAATAATTATCGTAATACCAATAAAAATAATAATAATGATAATAATAACAATGATAATATTAATAACAATATATAACAATTCCTAATATTATAATTATACTTATTATATCATTATTGTTATTATTACAGTTATAATATATTTTTTGGCAATAATACTAATAATTAAAGTAATAATAATAATAATAATGATATAATGATAATAATGATAATAATGATAATAATGATAATAATAATGATAATAGTAATAATACTAATAATCATCAAATGTTATCCAAATTCTCTTTATTCTCACTTTTATCATCATTATTGTCATGATTAATAGAATTCAGGTAATTATTATCATTATTACCCTAATAATTGCCAGAATCATCTAATGAATGGAAAAAAACGTCATTTTGGAGTCTACTCTCAAAAGGCTATATTTCGCTAGATTTTGCCGTTTTTTTTGGCTTTTGGGATTTTTTTTCTTTTACCTTTTTTTTTATTATATATGGACACAATTCCTCTTATTATCATCATTATTATCATGATTATCATCATTATTATCGTTATCATCATCATTATCATCATTATCATCATTATCATCATCATTATCATCATTATTGCAATTATTATCATCATTATTGCAATAATTATCATTATTATTGCAATTATTGCAGTTATAATATATGTTTTACATCTATACTAATAACAACTACAATAATAATAGTAATAACAATAATAATAACAATAATAACGTTTTTATAATCATTATTTATATCATTATTTAATTAATATCGTTATTACTGTAATTATTACTGTTATAATAATTATTTTTACAATTATACTACCAGTAAAAATAATAATAATGATAATAATAACAATAATGATATCAATAACAATATTATAACAATTCGTATTATTATAATTATACTTATTATTATTATTATTGTTATTATTACAGTTATAATATATTTTTTGGCAATAATACTAATAATTAAAGTAATGATAATAATAATAATAATAATAATAATAATAATAATAATAATAATAATAATAATGATAATAATGATAATTATACTACCAGTAAAAATAATAATAATGATAATAATAACAATAATGATATCAATAACAATATTATAACAATTCGTATTATTATAATTATACTTATTATTATTATTATTGTTATTATTACAGTTATAATATATTTTTTGGCAATGCTACTACTATTACTAATAATGATGATGATAATAATAAAAATAATAATAATAATAATAATAATAATAATAATGATGATAATGATAATAATGATAATAATGATAATAATGATAATAATGATAATAATAATGATAATAGTAATAATACTAATAATCATCAAATGTTATCCATATTCTCTTTATTCTCACTTTTATCATCATTATTGTCATGATTAATAGAATTCAGGTAATTATTATCATTATTACCCTAATAATTGCCAGAATCATCAAATGAATGGAAAAAAACGTCATTTTGGAGTCTACTCTCAAAAGGCTATATTTCGCTAGATTTTGCCGCTTTTTCGACTTTTGGGATTTTTTTCTTTTACCTTTTTTTTTATTATATATGGACACAATTCCTTTTTACATAATTTTTATCGATTATCATCTTTTTACTTTTATCATCATCATATCTCTTTATCATCATTATCACATCATTATCTCTTATTGAAATTTATTATCATCATTTTTGCAAAAATTATTTTATTTTTGCAATTATTGCATTTAAATATATTTTTTAATCTATCTAATAGCAACTCAATAATAATAGTAATAACAAAAATAATAACAAAAATAAATTTTTTTTAAATCTTATTTATTATTTTTTTAATTAAAATTCGTTTTTACGTAATATTACTTTTTTAAAAATTATTTTTACAATTATACGTAGTGATTCTCTTAATTTTATTTTAATTTACCCTCTTTAAATTGGGTCATAGCGCGCCCCCACCTGTTAATAGCCCGGGAACAAAAGTGACCGAAGAAGAAGACGTGTAAAAAGGGTGAAAATGGAAAAAAGGAAAGCTTATGTGGAAGGAAAAAAAAGACCCAATCAACAAGAGTTTATTTGGGTAACGTGTAAAAATCCGGGGGGAGTGCGTGTAGCTTAAGGGTGATAAAAGGTGGTCAATTGTTCCCACAGGTAGCCGGTATGGTTCATTTGTTCTTAATAGAGTTTAAGTAAAAAGGGAATTTCACTCCGAATTTTTAAAAAATTTTTCATTTTTTAAAAAAACTTTCTAAAACACAAAAACGGTAAACCCAAAAATTAAAACTAGGGAAACCCAAACCTAAAACAAGACAAGGGAGCACTCATTCTTATCATAAAAAAAAAAAATTTAAAAATATCCCCCTTACTGCCGTTTAAAACCTCGTCCTTACGACCGCGGGGGGGAAAAAAAAAGAAAAAAACAAGTCAATACTTCCCCCGGGGTGACATCGGCGCTTAGGACGTTTCAACCTATCCCCCCTGCCTACCCCCGCTCATTCCCCGGGCTATAATAGCAACCCCAGCAAGGATTTTTAGTGGGAGTAACCCCGGAACAACTACTTTGGGGTCTCTCTCCCTGTTTGGCGGGCAGGTTCCCCCGAAGAAAAGATAGCTTTCTTTGCAAATCAGGGGGTTTAAAAACCCCTTCCCCTATAAAATGCATTTGGGAAAATTTAAAAAAAGTTTTAATCAATGTTTAAAAGAAAATTTAGGCAAGCTTTTACCCCGGTTTTTAAAAGATGCAATAAAAACTTAAAAGGAAAATGGCTAGGGTTCCGTTAAAAAACAAGGTAAAGTACACGACAAAATCAAAAATAAAAACTAATAAAAAAAATATAAAAAAGTAGAAGGGGGCATCGTCCACGTGCTTTTTGCGCGGGGCAGTCCCTTTCTTCGGGGGACTCAGGCATTCCCGTGCTCCGGGGCCTATTTGGCAGGTGGGTCATACACTACTCCTCCCCACCAAAAGTTCGTTAAAGTCATTGGCGAACTAAACCCTTTGAGCGAAAAATGGCCAAATTTCTGGAAAAAAAAAGGACAGGTAATAATGGCTTATGCGACAGGATAATTTAAGGGCTTTAAAAATTTTATAAAAAAACAAGTGCACAACCAAAACCTTGAATTGGAAAAAACTCCCAAAAACTGCGAAGACTCCCCGAAAATTGCGACAGACTCCCCTTTAAAAATGTGTTACGGCCATTTTGTCTAACCTTTACTCTCACGCTCTCATCTAACCCGATTTTTGTTTTGGAGCCCAAAACTCAGGATAGACAATCTCTTGTGGGACAAAAGGACGCATTTGTTTTATATGATAATTCACCCGCTTTTGTGGAGGGTAGGTTCTCGAATCAGGAATTCACCGGCCCGTCTTCTTACAACCCCGGGCGGCTTACTCCATCTCCCCCCGATGCACCCCGGCCCCCCAGACGAAAAATATAACAGCACGAGGTCTCCTTCCCCGGATCGAATCTCGCCTCAGTCTGGGGTTTGTTTTCCGTCCCCCACCCTTTGCGCCTTTCTTGCAGCATCCTTTGGGCGGCTACCCTCGCATCCCGAAATTTTCCCACACCTGACCCGTGCCCTCATCAACGCGATCTCGTTCGTCACCCCCGGGGGAAGTATCCATCTTCCCATCAAAGAAAAAGGGGGGTTGTTGACCCACGCTCCTGTGTCAGCATGTTGAGGGCAAGTCTGACAAACGTACTTTTCATCCAATCATTCGGAGTTCCCCTATCAGGGTCGCCAAAGCGCTTTAAACCACACTTTTGTTTTCTAAAAACCGTTAGTTTCCGGGTGATCCCGATAGTGTATGCGTCTGATTTTGGATGACCCGACACACCGGGAAAAAACAATTATTGGGGAATTCCTTCCTTTATCTGCAACAAGTAGACGAGGTGGCCGAAAGGGTGACGAATTTTTAAAAAGATCGCAACTGTCTGGGCCCCTTTTTAGGCAGGGAATCAACTGCAAATACTGTAAATTTTGGTCTTAATTGCCAGAACTCCCTTTTTGCCACGGTAATTTCCAAGCAAATCTTGAGACCCACTGATACTTCTCCATGGGATGGTTAACTTCTGGCGGGGGCAAATGGAGCCCTTCTCCCTCCCAGTCCTTTTCGTCGTTGACAGATCGGGGCCACAAATTTATATCTCTAGTCTGGGCCAACATCTGGGGAAAAAGTAATAGTGATCCCTGAGGCGACAGAAAGGCCCGAAGATTCCTGGATGGGCACCCAGCGCATCTGCATGGACAGATCCAGAGCTCCCCTCAGAGTGGGGGAACACAAATTGGCAAATTAGCCCCAGGGAGGCCCCTAAGATGGACAGGAGATCCCCCTTTTAGTTCAAATTTTTCGAGATCGTGGGACCCTTTGCCTGGCATCCGGCGTTCTGCAGGTAGGTCGAACTTCTTTCCAAAGGGGGTTTTCTTGTTTTAGGGGCGGCAACGTCGGGGGGTTTTCAAGATTTCATAAATGGGGGAAATCTTTCATTAAGAGGTCAGGAGTAAGGGAAGACCGGGTTTATTTTTAATTTTAAATTATAGAAAACAATTCATGGCTCCAGCGATCACCTTAAAGACTTGTCCTTTGGGCAAATACGGGGCACAATGGACGGTATCGTTATGATTTGAAATGCCTACCATAAAAGTAGGGATAAAAGGTTCTCAAGCTTAAAACCACGGCAAAGGGTTTAAAACATCGAGGGTGGGAAACTTGTTCCCCCCCTCACGCAATTCCTGGAAAAGTAAAATTGCTTTGGGGTTTTACCTTCGTCATCTCGCTGCATGAGGCAAGGCCAATAGCTACCCCGGGAGGCATCAAGTGTACCTCGAAGGTGCGGTTGAAGTCGGCTTTTTAAAGGAGGGATCGAAGCCTTTTCCCTTTCGATTTTCAAATCCCTTTTCTGTTCAAGCCCCCAGTGAAATTTAGTTCTTTTTTAGAAAGGCAGTAAAGGGGAAACAGCCACAGAGCATAATCCTTCAGATGTTTTTTAGAAACAGGGGCCCCCAGAAATTGGCGTACTTGCTTCACATTATGGGGTGCTGTCATTTGAGTGATGGCCTTCCCTTATCGGGATCGGGGAGGACACCGTTAGGGGTTATGGATGACCAAGAATTTGAAGGTTTTTTACAGCAAACTTCATTTTTTCGGTTAAACCCTGAAACCTGCCGGCTAGAAAACCCATTGTTTCACCAGATGCCCCATGTTTCATCAAGCTACCAGGGCCACGACGACATCGTTAAAAAGGCAGGTGTGCTTCCAAAAACAGGATGAGACAGCGTTGATACCCCTTTGGGAATGTGGAAGGGTGCAGGGGCCCAAAACCAAAAGGCATCCTCCTGAACTGTACAGACGAAACCATCTGAGAAACAGTCTTTTGGCGATCATTTTCTTTTACTCACAGTCCCATGGCAGTTTTGGATCCAAGGGGAGTAAAAAGTGGGTCCCTGCTAACCCTCATGGGCCGTCGAGCCTGGGGGATTGGGTAGGTGTCGGCCAGAGTGATTTTGTTGAGGTTGCGAAGTGATGCAAAAAAACCCATGCCCCATCCCTTTTCGCACTAAGACCACGGGGATAACCATGGCGAGGTGACGGGCCCTAATGCCTCCCGCAACATCGCCCACACTTTGCCGTTCGTGTCGCGCGCACTTTTGGGCCCCCATTGCCTGTACGAATGGGTCCTTTGCCCAATTTTTAATTTTATGATAATGTCAGGTAACAACCAAAAGGGGCCTTATAAAAGTCACTATACCTTTCTAAAAAAGAAACAATTTTCCCTCCGACAGACCAAAGTTCTAAATTTTTTTTTTGGGAAACTCTCTCCACACCAACAGTTTTCAATGCAACACGTCCATACTTTTGGGGAAACAGATCAAAATCTCATATGTAGCCAAAATACTGATGCCAAGGCTCATCAAAACCTCCCTAAAAACGTTTCAAAATCGGTAAAATCGTCCACAGCCCTGGGGTTTACTTTTTTCCACCTTCTGGGAAAATGCACAGAATTAGAATTTTAAAATACATCCTCACCATGTAATACTAGCCAATTATACCCTCTTTCAGCGTCCCTCGGGGGCTTATCATTTAAATTTCCCAAAAACTTGCACTATGTTATTAATAGAAATTATGTTTTTGGCCTAAATCGCCGTTCTACCTTGTACCCAACCCAACGGGGTGTTAAAAACAATTTACGTGGTATTTTCAAAGCAGCCTGATTTTTTGACAATCCAGATTGGAACAATAACAAGACGGGAAAATTTATTTAAAATTTTAAACCCCTTAAAACCCAAAGACGACTGGTCTGAAAACCAGAAAAGGAAATTAACATCATTTAAAAGGGCATGTAATTTCCTGGGGGAGGAGGTTTGCCCCAAATGAAAATTAAAAAATCAAAAAATCAATACCAAAAAACACGTCCCAGGGGAAAGAGATTCCTTTAAAAACCCTAACGGGATGGTTTCATTTTCCGGGGCCTCTTAAAAAATTACATTAATTTTTTCCTAAGCCACGAATATGGCACCAGAGGGGACCCTTTAAAAATACGTCCCCCGGGAGTGACAACAATATATTTTTTGTTTAATGTATTCCTTAATTAAAGGCACTTTTTGGACCCCGTATAAAAAAAACAAGTACAGACATTCCCTTTACAGAATCCCAACAGAGGACGACCCCGTTTTAATTTTTACTCCCATCTGGTTCCTTGGGGACCCGAGTTCCTTTGGGTTTTCTGATCCCCACTTTGCTCATCCCCGTCTTCCCGGGGAAAACCTCCCCCGTGCTGGTGAAAAACCTCGCCTCCGTGAGGCGGCTGAAAGGGCCGCCTTGCAAATGACCAGCCCTTTGACAATTAAAACTAACAGGGCCTCTGAGTAATCTACAATCTATCGTGTTGTGACCATTTCTTTTATGATATGGGCCCGTATTTCTCAACGAAGCGACCTGCCGTGAGCGCATCGGCCGTGAATGCTGTTTCTTTGGGTGAAGGTCCTTCTCCCCTAACATTTAAAGCTAAATTCCAAACGCGTTGTGCTGCATCAACAAGGATGGTAAAAACATTTTCCTTTTGATAAAGCTTTACGAAGCCAAAAAGGAAAACCCCGTAAAAAACCCTTCTGATGATTCGTCTGGACTCCAACAGCTTTGGGGAATCCCATACCCTGAATACGAGACCCCCCACAGATACGAAAAAAGGAAAACTAATGGTGGTGATTTAATTTAATTTGGGTTTAGCAAAAGTTAAAAAATTCAGCACTAGAGAAGTCCCCCCAACTTTGAAATTTTTCCAGAGCTTTAAAATCGTCCCCGTGGTGTTACCATCAAAAAAATGGAGAATAACAATTAAATCGCCGTCCCTTACAGAAGCTCCGCGCACGAATAAAAAAGCTTCATCTTTGCAGGGTTAACCAGGTTCTCTATTTCACGTAACCATGATTCTACTTCCCGGTTTCTTTTTAATGGGAAGGCGCCGTATTTCTGCTTTAAATTTTTGGGAAACCCAAACTTCTCTAGTTTAATACTCAATAGCGGTTGGTGGACAGGTGTAACTTAGAAGTGACATGGGGTAGCTCCTTAGAAACCTCATTTCCGTTCCCTAAGTGTTGACAACGTTTTCAAGCTCTTGAAAAGAGCTGTCAATCTTCGTACATTGAAAGTCCTATTTATCGTTCTGTTCCATTGTTATTAGGGAAAAAAAAAAACAGTTTCGTTTCTGGAATAGAATGTTCAAAAATTTCCCCCTGCACCAACCCCTTTGCCTTTGCGCTTACTTTTCTTACCCGGCTATTAATTAATAAAAATAAAAATATAGCAAAGATTAAAAACCCCCTTTAGAACTAGCATTCGTAATTCATCAACATGCTTGGCTCGAAAAATGAGACCCAAAATGACAAGAATTTCGTTCGCATCCCACTGCTGGCACCCAAAAAAAGATGGTGATTTAGTGATTGGGCTTTAAATTTTCTTTAATTACCCTCGTTTTAAATTTGGTCATTGGGGCCCCCCACCTGGGTTAAACGTCCAGGGGGCAATAATGTACCGAAAAAAAGACGTGTAGAAGGGTGTAAATGTAAAAAGGAAACAGTATGTGGAAAAGGAAAAATGACCCAATCAACAAGGTTTGTCTGGGGAAGCTGTAAAAAAACCCAGGGAGTGCGTGTAGCCCTTAGGGTGATAGAAGGGTCAAATTTTTGCAAGGTACCAGGTATGGTATCATTTTTCTTTAATGAGGGGTTTTAAGTAAAAGGAGGAATTTCACTCACGAATCTTTAAAATATACATTTATTAAAACATTCTAAAACACAAAAAAAAGGTAAACACCAAAACTTAAAACAAAAGGGAACCCGAACCTAAAAACAAGGGCAAGGGAGCACTCAGTTCTTATCATAAAAAAAAAGAAAAAAAATTAAAAAATTCCCACCTTACTGCCGTTTTTTAAAAAATCGTCCTTACGACGCAGGGGAAAAAAAAAAAGAAAAAAAACAAAAAGGGCAATACTTCCACCGGTGTAATCGGCCGCTTAGGACGTTTCAAACCTATCCCCTGCCCACCCCCCTCATTTTCCCGGGGTTAATACAGACCCCAGCAAGGATTTTTTTTTAAATGGGCTAGTAACTAGCCCCGGAACTAAAATACTTTCGGTCTCTCTCCCTAGATGGCGTGGCAGGTTCCCCCGAAGAAAGATGTTTTTTGCTAATACGGGGGTTTCAAACCCATCCCCTAAAAAAAAAGCATTTGAACAAGTTAAAAAGTTTTTAATCAATCTAAAAGAAAATTTGGAAGCTTTTACCCGGGTTAAAAAAGTGCTATAAAAAATTAAAAAGAAAATGGCTATGGTTCCGTTAAAATCAAATAAAAATACCGAAAAAATATATATAAAAATAATAAAATAAAATATAAAAAAAGTATGAAGGAAGAGGCATGGGGGGACGTGCGTTTTCGCGGGCAATGGCCTTTTTCAGGGGAGACTCAGGATTCCCATGCTCCCGGGGCTACTTTGGGTGGTATGGGTCCTACAAAACTCCAGTAAAAAAAATAATAATGATATAATAACAATAATGATATCAATAACAATATTATAAACAATTCGTATTTTTATAATTATATTATTATTTTTATTATTGTTTTTAATTACAGTTATAATTATTTTTTGGGAAAAATAATAATAATTTTAAAATAAAATAAAATAATAATAAATAAAAATAAAAAATAAAATAATAATAATAATGATAAAAATGATAATAATGAAATAAAGTAATTATATAATAATAATGAAATAGTAATAAAATAATAAACATCAAAAAGTTATCCAAATTCTCTTTATTTCACTTTTATCATCATTATTTTCAGTTAATAGAATTCAGGAATTATTATCATTATTACCCTAAAAATTGCCAGAATCAAACAAATGAAAAGGAAAAAAAATATTTTGGGGTCTTTTCTCAAAAGGCTAATTTTGTTAATTTTTCCGCTTTTTTTTGATTTTGGGTTTTTTTTTCTTTTACTTTTTTTATTATATAGGAACAATTCCCGTTATTATCATATTATTTAATGATTTTCATCATTATTATCGTTATATCATCATTATTTATTATATCATTTTTATCATCATTTTCATCATTTTTGAATTATTATCATCATTATTGCAATAACATCTATACTAATAACAACTACAATAATAATAGTAATAACAATAATAATAACAATAATAACGTTTTTATAATCATTATTTATATCATTATTTTAATTAATATCGTTATTACTGTAATTATTACTGTTAT
>NW_023657339.1:21559-34059 GCF_015228065.2 Penaeus monodon | reverse complement strand
ATTTTATTATTATTATTATTATTATTATTATTATTTTTATTATATATTTATTTTATTATTATTATTAATTTATATTAGTATTATTGCAAAAAATATTATTACTGCAATAAAACAATAATGATAATAATAAATTAATTATATATACTATTGTTAAAATTGTTATTAATTTTATTATTGTTATATTATCATTATATTATTATTACTGGTAGTATAATTGTAAAAATAATTATTATAACAGTAATAATTACAGTAATAACGATATTAATTGAAATAATGATATAAATAATGATTATAAAAACGTTATTATTGTTATTATTATTGTTATTACTATTATTATTGTAGTTGTTATTAGTATAGATGTAAAATTACATATTATAACTGCAATAATTGCAATAATAATGATAATAATTGCAATAATAATGATAATAATTACAATAATGATGATAATGCTGATGATAATGATGATAATGATGACAATTATGATAATGATGATGATAACGATAATAATGATGATAATCATGACAATAATGATGATAATAACAGGAATTGTGTCCATATATAATAAAAAAAAAGGTAAAAGAAAAAAATCCCAAAAGTCGAAAAAGAGGCAAAATCTAGCGAAATATATCCCTTTGAGAGTAGACTCCAAAATGATGTTTTTTCCATTCATTTGATGATTCTGGCAATCATTAGGGTAATAATGATAATAATTACCTGAATTCTATTAATCATGACAATAATGATGATAAAAGTGAGAATAAAGAGAATTTGGATTACATTTGATGATTATTAATATTATTACTATTATCATTATTATTATCATTATTATCATTATTATATTATTATTCATTATTATTATTATTAGTATCATTATTATTAATTATTATTATTATTACTTTATTATTATTAGTTATTCGGCCAAAAAATATATTATAAGTAATAATAACAATAATCATATAAAATAAGTATCTTCTCACTCATCCTATTGTTATAATATTGTTTTCAATATTTATTATTGTTATTATTAACATTAATTATTAATTTTTACTGGTATATCATTGTAAAACATAATATTATAACCAGTAATAATTAAAATAATACGATATTATTGAAATAATGATTATAAAATGATTATAAAAAACGTTATTAGTGTTATTATTATTGTTATTACTATTATGTCTTGTAGTTTTTTAACTTAGTATAATGTAAAATTCTATATTATAAACTGCAAATAATTGCAATACAATATAATAATTGCAATCATGATGATAATAATTGCATAATTTGATGATATGATGATGATAATGATTGATAATGATGTAGTCACGATAATAATGATGAATAATCATTATCATAATGATGATATAACCGGAATTGTAGTCCATATATAATAAAAAAGGTACAAGAAAACAAATTCCCAAAGTCGAAAAAGCGGCAAATCTAGCGAATATAGCCTTTTGCGAGTAACTCCAAAATGGGTTTTTCCATTTTTGATGATTCTTGGTCAATATTAGTATAATAATTATAATAATTACCAGAATTAATATTAATCATGACAATAATGTGATAAAAGTAAGAAATAAAGAGAATTTCCCATAACATTTGTGATTATTTATAAATTATTACTATTATCTTAATTATTATCATTATACATTATTATATTATTATTATTCTGAATATTATTTATTATTATTATTAATTATTATATTATCCATTATTATTATTATTATTTATTTTATTATTATTATTACTTTAATTATTAGTATTCTTACCATAAAATATTGTATAACTGTAATAATCCATATAATATAATAGGTATAATTATAAGAATGACTAATTTTTATAATATTGTTAATTAATATTATTAATGTTATTATTATCAATTATTTATTATTTTTACTGGGGGTATAATTTGTAAAAAAAATAATTAATTATAACGTAATAAGTAACATTATAACGATATTAATTGAAATATGGATATAATAATGATTATACAAACGTTATTTTGTTATTATTATTGTTATTACTATTGTGTGTTGTGTGGTAAGTTGTTATCTGTTAGTAATAAAGGTGTGGATTGTCGTGTAAAAATGTATAGGGGTATTAGAACCTGGAATAATTGCAATCATAATGATAATAAATTGCAATAATGATGATAATAATTGCAATAATGATGATCATTATTATTATAATGATGATAATGATGATATAACGATAATAATGATGATAATCCATGATAATAATGAATGATAAATCCAGGAATTGTGTCCATATATAATAGAAAAGTAAAAGAAAAAAAATCCCAAAAGTCGAAAAATCGGCAAAATCTAGCGAAATATAGGCCTTTTGAGAGTAACTCCAATGACGTTTTTTTTTTTTCCATTCATTTGATGATTCTGGCAATGTATTAGGGAATAATGATAAAAAAAATAATTACCAGATTCTTATTTATCAGACAATAATGATGATAGAAAGTGAGAATACCGAGAATTTGGATAACATTTGATGATTAATTAATATTATTACTATTATATTATTATTATCCATATTATCAATCATTATTAGTATTATTATTATTATTTTATTATTAATTTCTTTTATTATTATTCTTACTTTTTCATTATTAGTATTATTGCCAAAAAATTATTATCCCTGTAATACTAACAACTAATCATACTCAACACATAAATTATAAATACTCCTAATTGTTAGAATATTGTATTATATTATTATTGTTATTATTGTCAGATTTTTATTTTTACTGGTAGTATAATTTGTAAAAATAATTTTCTAACATTAACTATTCAGTAATTACGCTCTTAATTGAAAATAATGCTTACACTCATTATTATAAAAAACATTATTTATTGTTTCTTATTCTTGTTATTACTATCATTTATTGTAGTTGTTTTTAGATAGATGTAAAATTACATATAATAATGATAATATTGCAATAACTGATGATCAATAATTGCAATAATATGAAATGATGATGACTACTGATGATGAATAACCGATCATATGATGATAATCAGATTAGTAATTATGATAATAACGTAATTTGTGTCCCATATATCTAAAAACGGTAAAAAGGAAAAAAAATCCCAAAGTCGAAACGCCGGTGGGTCAAAATCTAACGAAATTACCTTTTGAGAGTATACTCCAAAAATGACGTATTTTTTTCCATTCATTTTGATGAATTCTGGGCGAATTTAATTAGGGTAATAATGATATAATTACCAGAATTTCTTATTAATCATGACATAATGATGATAACAGTTTGAGAATAAGAAATTGGATAACATTTGATGTTATTAAATTATTACTTATTAAGCAATTATATTATCATTATTATCATTATTATTAATTATTATTATTATTTTTATTCTTATTATTATTATCATTATCATTTATTATTATTATTATTAACAATCATAATAATAATAAGTATAATTATAAAATCCAAATTGTTAATAATTTGTTATTAATATTCTTATTGTTATTATTATCATTTATTATTATTTTTACGGTAGTATAATTTGTAAAAAATAATTATTATAACAGTAATAATTACAGTAGTAACATATTATTGAAATATAGATATAATAATGATTATAAAAACGTTATTATGGTTATGACTCTTATTATTGTAGTTCTTACATTTAGTATAGATAATAAAATTTATATTAATAACTGCAATAATTGGCAATAATAATGATAGTAATTGCAATATTAATGATAATAATTGCAATATGATGATAATGATTATGATAATAATGAATGAATTATTATAAGGATGATGATAACGATATAATGATGATAATGTGATAATAATGCAGGAATTTTGTCGCAAATATCAATTAAAAAAAAAAGTTTACAGCAAAAAAAAATCCCAATAGTAAAAAAAAAAAGCGGGAAAATCTAGCGAAATATAGCCTTTTGAGAGTAGAAATCCAAAATGACGTTTTTTCAATTCATTTGATGATTCTGGCAATTATTTGGCGTAAATAATGATAATAATTACCAGAATTCTATTAATCATGACAATACTGATGAATAAAAGTGAGAATACAGAGAATTTTGAAAATAACCTTTGATGATTATTAATATTATGCTATATCATTATTTATTATCATTCTTATATTACTATTATTATTATTATTATTATCATTATTAATTATTATTATATTATTATCATTATTTTCTTATTATTATTTGATTATTATTATTTATTATACTTTTAATTATTAGCATATTGCCAACCAAATTATATTATAACTGTAATAATAACAATCATATAATAAGTTAATTAAATAATACGAATTGTTTATAATATTGTTATTAATATTTTATTGTTATTATTATCAGGATTATTATTTTTGACTAGTAGTATAATTGTAAAAATAATTATTATAACAGTACTAATTACAGTAAATAACGCATCATTAATTGAATAATTTGGTATAACTAATGATCATAAAAACGTTATATTTTATTATTCTTGTTTATTACTGTTATATATTGTAGTTGTTATTAGTAATCGGATGTCAAATTATCTATTAGTAACTTCAATAATTGCATAATAATGATACTAATTGCAATAATGATGATATATTGCAATAATGATGATAATGATGATGTTAAGGTTATAATGATGATACTAATATGATTATAACAGGAATTGTGTAAATATATAATAAAAAAGGTACAAGTAAAAAAAAATCCCAAAAGTCGAAAGAGTCGGATTGTTATTATTTATGTACTTTAAATTATTAGTATTATTGCCACAAAAATATATTATAACTGTAATAATAAAAATAATACATAAAATAAGTAAAATTATAATAATACTCATTGTTATAATATGTTATAATATTCTTATTGTTATTATTATCAGTTAATTTTTTTAAAATTATTTTTACTGTATATAAATTGTAAAATAATTATTATACACTAATATTACGGTAATAACGATATTAATTAAAATACGATATACATCATGAACTTATAAAAACGTTATTATTGTTATTATTATTGTTATTACTATTATTATTGTAGTTGTTCTTAGTATAGATGTAAACATTATATATTATAAGTGCAATAATTGCAATAATAATGATAATAGTTTCAATAAGGATGATAATAATTGCATAATGATGATAATATGATGATAATGATGATAAGGATGATTAATGATGATGAGAACGATAATAATTATGATATCAATGATAATAATGATGATAAATCACAGGAATTGTGTCCATATATAATAAAAAAAAAAGGTAAAAGAAAAAAAATCCCAAAGTCGAAAAAGCGGCAAAATCTAGCGAATATAGCTTTTGAGAGTAGACCCCAAAATGGAACGTTTTTTTCATTCGTATTGATGATTCTGGCACTTTATTATGGTAATAGATAATAATTACCAGAATTCTGTTAATCATGACAATAATGATGATGAAGTGAAAATAGGAATTTGATAACATTTGATGATTATTAATATATTATTACTCAGTATCATTATTATTATCATTATCATTATTATTATTATTATTATTATTTATTTATTATTATATTATTATTATTATTATTATTATTATTATTATTACGTTAATTATTAGTATTATTGCCAAAAAATATATTATAACTGTACAATAACAATAATAAATAATAATAGTATAATTAGAGATAATAATAATTGTTATAATTTGTTCATTTATATTATTATTGTTATTCATTATCATTATTATTATTTTTAACTGGTCGTATATTGTAAAAATAATATTATAACAGTAATAATGAAAGTAATAACGATATTAATTGAAATAAGATAAAAAAATGATTATAAAAACGTTAGGTATTGTTATTATTATTGTTATTTACTATTATTATTTAAGTTGAACTATTATATAGATGTAAATTATATATTATAATGCAATAATTGCAATAATAATGATAATAATTGCATAATGATGATAATAATTGCAATAATGATGATAATGATGATGCATAAGGATGATATGATGATAATGATGATAATGATGATGTGATGATAATGATTATGATAACGATAATAATATGATAATCATGCAATAATGATGATAAAAGTGAAATAACAGAGAATTCTGATAACATTTGATGATTATTAATATTATTACTATTATCATTATTATTATATAATTATCTTTATTATTATTCTTATTTTTTTATCATTATGATTATTATTATTATTATTATTATTATTCTTATTATTATTATTATTATTTTTATTACTTTAATTATTATAATCATTGCCAAAAAAATAGATTATAACTGTACTAATAAATAATAGTATAATGAAGCATATAAATACTACTATATTGTATAGTATTGTTATTAATATTTTTTGTTTATTATTATCATTATTATTATTTTTACTGGTTAGTACAATTGTAAAAATAATTCTTATAACAGTAATAATTTACAGTAATAGAACGATATTAATTGACAAAATGATTAACTCATGATTATAAAAACGTTATTTATTTTTATTATTATTGTTATTTACTTTATTATTGTAGGTTCTCTTAGTATAGATGTAAAATTATATATTATAACTGCAATAATTGAAATAATAATGATATAATTGCAATATAGATGGTAAGGATGATGATATGATTATAAATGATGAAACGATAATCATGGATGATAATCATGATAATAATGATGATATAACGGAATTGTGTCCATATATAATAAAAAAAGGTAAAAGTAAAAAAAAATCGCGAAAAGTCGAAAAAGCGGCAAATCTAGCGAAATATGCATTTTGAGAGTAAACTACAAAATGACGTTTTTTTTCCTTTCATTTGATGATTCTGGTCAATTATTAGTGAATAATGATAATAATTACCATACTTCTATTAATCATGTCCCATAATATATAAAAGTGAGAATAAAAAAATTTGTGCATACATTTGATGATTATTAATATTATTACTATTATCATTATTATTATCCATTATTATCATTATTGATCTTGATTATTATTATTATTATTATTATTATTATTAATTATTATTATTAGTCTTATTACTTTAATTATTAGTATTATTGCCAAAAAATATATTATACTGTAATATACAATACTAATAAAAACTAAGTATAATTAAATAATACTAAGTGTTTATAATAATATCATCAAGTGTGATACAAATTCTCTTTTATTCTCACTTTTATCACATATCATCATTATTGTCATGATCAATATAATTCTGGTAATTATTATCACTATTACTCTAATAATTGTTTGCCAGAATCATCAAATAATTGAAAAAACGTCATTTTGGAGTCCTCTACGTGATCATGTGCGCGGGTGGGCTCTGGTGATTGGTCTGGCTGAGATTGTGCCGCTTTTCGACTTTTGGATTTTATTTCTTTTACCTTTTTTTATTATATCTGGGACACCATTCCTGTTATTATCATCATTCATTTATCATGATTATCATCATTATTAATCGTTATCATCATCATTAACTCATCATTATCATCATCATTATTGCAACTATTATCATATTATTGCAATTAGTGCAGTTATAATATATAATTTTACAATCTATACTAGATAACAACTATAATAATAACATTAATAACAATAATAATTACATAATAACGTTTTATCATCATTATTTTATATCATTATTTGAAATTAATATCGTTATTACTGTAATTATTACTGTTATAATAATTATTTTTATCAATTAACTACAGTAAAAATAATATAATTATAATCATAACAATAATAATGTTACTAACAATATTATAACACACTAGTAATTATTATAATTATACTTATTATTATTATTATTGTTTTATTACAGTTTAATATATTTTTTTGGCATAATACTAATAATTAAAGTAATACAGAATACTAATAATACTACTAACTAATAATATAATATAATAATACTAATAATCTGATAGGTTATTTAATAATGTAATAGTAATACTATTAATAATCAGCAAATGTTATCCAAATGTTCATTTTATTCTATTTTTACATCATTAATGTCATATTAATAGAATGTATGGTAATTATTATCTTATTACCCTCATATTCCCCAGAATCATCAAATGAATTGAAAAGAAAACGTCATTTTGGAGTCTACTCTCAAAAGGCTATATTTCGCTCTATTATGCCCGCTTTATCGACTTTTGGGGATTTTTTTGTCTTTTCACCTTTTTTATTATATATTGACACAATTCCTTGGTTATTATCATCATTATAATCATGATTATCATCATTATTATCCGATTATCTCATCAATTATCATCATTATCATACTTTATTGCAATTACTTATCATCATTATTGTAATTATTATCATTACTTATTTATATTTTTACAATCTATCCTATACCACTACAATAATAATATATAACAATAATCATAACATAATAACGTTTTTTATAATCATTATTTTTATCATTATTTCAATTAATATCGTTATTACCTGTAATTAGTAACTGTTATAATAATTTTTTTACAATTATACTACCGTAAAAATAATAATAATGATAATACTACAATAATAATATTATCACAATATTATAACCATTATATTAATTATAATTATACTTATTATTATTATTATTATTGTTATTATTACAGTTATAATATATTTTTTGGCAATAATACTAATAATTAAAGTTATAAGAAAATGATAATATAAGAATATAATATAATTATAATATAATAATATAAATAATAATAATGACACTAATGATAATACTAATGATAATATGTAATAATATTAATACTCATGAAATTGTTATCGAAATTCTACTTTATTCTCCTTTTAATCATCATTATTGTCATGATTAAAAGAATTCTGTAATTATTATCATTATTACCCTAATATTTGCAGAATCATCAAATGGATGAAAAACAACGTCATTTGGAGTCTACTCTCAAAAGTGCTATATTTCGCTAGATTTTTTCCTCTTTTTTCGACTTTTGGGATTTTTTTTTCTTTACCCTATTTTTATTATATATGGACACAATTCCTTTATTATCATCATTATTATCAGGATTTCATCCTTCTTATCTTATCATCTCATTATCATCATTATCATCCATCATTATCATCATTCATTGCAATTATTATCATCATTATTGCAATTATTATCATTATTATTGCATTATTGCAGTTATCATATATAATTTTACATCTATAACTAATAACGAAACTACAATATACAGTATAACAATAATAATACAATATAACGTTTTTTATGATCATTATTTATATCATATTTCAATTAACTATCGTTTATTGACTGTGAATTATTACTGTGATAATAATTATTTTTACAATTATACTACCAGTAAAAATAATAAATAATGTAATAATAACACTAATAATATTAATAACAATATTTAACAATTAAGTATTTATTATAATTATACTTATTATTGATTATTAGTAATTGTTATTATAGCAGTTATAATATATTTTTTTGGCAATAATACTATAATTAAAAGTAATACTAATAATCAATTAATGAATACTAATAATATAATAATAATAATAATCATATAATAAATAATGAGGGTGAGTAATTAATACTAATATAATTATGCTAATGATAATAATATGATAATATAATATATTAATATCATCAAATGTTATCCAATTCTCTTATTCCTGCTCGCAAACGTTTATCCTCATTATTGTCCATGATTATATAATTCTGGTAATTATTATCATTACTTACCACCAAGAATTGCCAGAATCATCAAATGAATTGAAAAACGTCATTTGGCTCTATCTCAAAAGGCCATACATCGCTAGACTTTTTTGGCCTGCTTTTTCGACTTTTGGTTTTTTTTTTTTTTTTCTCTTTTACTTTTTTAAAATTATAATTTGGACACAATCCTGCTATTATAATCATTACATCCTTTATTATCGTTATCATCATCATTATCATCATTATCATCATTATCATCATCATTATCATCCCTTATTGCAATCTATTATCATCATTATTGCAATTACTATCATTATAATTGCAATTATTGCAGTTATAATTATATAATTTTATATCTATACTAATAATAACTACAATATAAATAATAGTAATACAATAATAAATAACAATAATAACGTTTTTAATAATCACTTACTTATACATCATTATTTCAATTAATATCGTTATTATGTTAATTTATTACTGTGTATAATAATTTTTTAACAATTATACTACCAGTGAAAAAATCGATAATATGATAATAAGAACAAAATATAAATATTAATACCACATATATTATATATAACAATTGGTATTATTATTCTTCTCCTTCTTATATTATTATTTTGTTATTCCCGTTTATAATATATTTTTTGGCAATCATCCTATATTAAAGTAATCTATACTTCTCCTAATGATAAAATAAAGATAATAATACTAATCATACTCTAATAAACTAATCTCAAATGATACTAATACACTGAAATAATGATAATAATAATGATACTAGTCAATACATATTAATAATCAATTAATTTATCCCAATTCTCTTTATTCCTCCACTTTTAGCATCATTATTGTCATGGATTAATAAGAATTCTGGTAATTCTTATCATTATTACCCTAATAATTGCCAGAATATCAAATGAATGGAAAAAACGGATCATTTTGGATTCTAACTCTCTCAAAAGTTATATTTCGCTAGATTTTGCACGCTTTTCGACTTTTGGGATTTTTTTTCTTTTACCTTTTTTATTATATAGGACACACAATTCCTGTTATTATCATAATTATAATCATGATTATCATCATTATTATCGTGTTATCATCATCATTATCATCATTATCATCATTATCATCATCATTATCATCATTATTGCAAATTTTTATCATCATTATTGCAATTATTTCATTATTATTATTTAATTTTACATCTATATAAAAACAACTACATAATATAGTAATAAATAATAATAACAAAAATAACGTTTTATAATAATTATTTTAAAACTTTATTTCAATTAATATCGTTATTACTGTAATTATTATTTATATAATTATTTTTACAATTATACTACCAGTAAAAATAAAATAATGACAATAATAACAATAATAATATTAATACAATATTATAACCCAAATTTGTATTATTATAATTATAATTATTATTATTATTATTTTTTTATTACAGTTTTTATATAATTTTTGGGCAATAATACTAATAATTAAAGTAATAATAAATTTAAAAATAATATAAAAATAATAATAATAATAAAAATATAATAATATAATATAATAATAATAATAAAAATAATGATAATAATGATAATAAATGATAATAGTAATAATTTAATAACCATCAAATGTTATCCAATTTCTTTATTCTCACTTTTATCATCATTATTGTCATGATTAATAGAATTCTGGTAATTATTATCATTATTACCCTAATAATTGCCAGAATCATCAAAAGAATGGAAAAAACGTCATTTTTGGAGTCGACTCTCAAAAGGCTATATTTCGCTGATTTTCCGCTTTTCGACTTTTGGGATTTTTTTTTTTAACCTTTTTTATTTTATATGGACACAATTTCTGTTATTATCATCATTATTATCTGATTATCATCATTATTGCAATTATTATCATTATTATTGGAATTATTGCAGTTATAATATATAATTTTACAATTATACTACCAGTAAAAATAATAATAATGATAATAATAACAAGAATAATATTAATAACAATATCATAACAATTAGTATTATTATAATTATACCTATTATTATTATTTTATTTATCATTACAGTTATAATATATTTTTTGGCAAGAATACTAATAATTAAAGTAATAATAATAATAATAATAATGATAATAATAATAATAATAATAATAATAATAATATTAATAATAATAATATTAATAATAATGATAATAATGATAATAATAATGATAATAGTAATAATATTAATAATCATGAAATGTTATCGAAATCGCCATAATCAAAATTTTATCATCATTATTGTCATGATTAATATAATTCTGGTAATTATTATAATTATTACCCAAATAATTGCCAGAATCATCAAAAAATGGAAAACCTCATTTTGGAGTCGACTCTCAAAAGGCTATATTTCGCTAGATTTTGCCGCTTTTTCGACTTTTTGGATTTTTTTTCTTTTACCTTTTTTTTATTATATATGGACACAATTCCTGTTATTAACATCATTATTATCATGATTATCATCATTATTATCGTTATCATCATCATTATCATCATTATCATCATTATCATCATCATTATCATCATTATTGCAATTATTATCATTATTGCAATTATTGCAGTTATAATATATAATTTTACAACTATACTAATAAAACTACAATAATAATAGTTAATAACATAATATAACAATAATAACGTTTTAAAAATCATTATTTATATCATTATTTCAATTATAAGCGTTATTATTTTAATTATACTGTTTTAATAAATTT
>NW_023657339.1:14779-21459 GCF_015228065.2 Penaeus monodon | reverse complement strand
ATTATTATTATTATTATTATTATTATTATTATTTTTATTATTATCATCATCATTATTAGTAATAGTAGTAGCATTGCCAAAAAATATATTATAACTGTAATAATAACAATAATAATAATAATAAGTATAATTATAATAATACGAATTGTTATAATATGTTATTGATATCATTATTGTTATTTATCATTATTATTATTTTTACTGGTAGTATAATGATCATTATTATCATTATTATTATTATTATTATTATTATTATTATTATTATTATTATTATTATATTATTATTATTATTATCATTATTATTATTTTACTGGTAGTATAATTGTAAAAATAATTATTATAACAGTAATAATTACAGTAATAACGATATTAATTAAATAATGATATAAATAATGATTATAAAAACGTTATTATTGTTATTATTATTGTTATTACTATTATTATTGTAGTTGTTATTAGTATAGATGTAAAACATATATTATAACTGCAATAATTGCAATAATAATGATAATTATTGCAATAATGATGATAATAATTGCAATAATGATGATAATGATGATGATAATGATGATAATGATGATAATGATGATGATAACGATAATAATGATGATAATCATGATAATAATGATGATAATAAGAGGAATTGTGTCCATATATAATAAAAAAAAAGGTAAAAGAAAAAAAATCCCAAAAGCCAAAAAAAACGGCAAAATCTAGCGAAATATAGCCTTTTGAGAGTAGACTCCAAAATGACGTTTTTTCCATTCATTAGATGATTCTGGCAATTATTAGGGTAATAATGATAATAATTACCTGAATTCTATTAATCATGACAATAATGATGATAAAAGTGAGAATAAAGAGAATTTGGATAACATTTGATGATTATTAGTATTATTAATATTATCATTATTATTATCATTATTATCATTATTATCATTATTATCATTATTATCATTATTATTATTATTATTATTATTATTATTATTATTATTATTATTATTATTATTATTATTATTATTATTATTATTATTATTATTACTTTAATTATTAGTATTATTGCCAAAAAATATATTATAACTGTAATAATAACAATAATATAATAATAAGTATAATTATAATATAGAATTGTTATAATATGTTATTATATCATTATTGTTATTATTATCATTATTATTATTTTTATTGGTAGTATAATTGTAAAAATAATTATTATAACAGTAATAATTACAATAATAACGATATTAATTAAAATAATGATATAAATAATGATTATAAAAACGTTATTATTGTTATTATTATTGTTATTACTATTATTATTGTACTTGTTATTAGTATAGATGTAAAAACATATATTATAACTGCAATAATTGCAATAATAATGATAATTATTGCAATAATGATGATAATAATTGCAATAATTATGATAATGATGATGATAATGATGATAATGATGATAATGATGATGATAACGATAATAATGATGATAATCATGATAATAATGATGATAATAACAGGAATTGTTTCCATATATTATAAAAAAAAAGGTAAAAGAAAAAAAATCCCATAAGTCGAAAAAGCGGCAAAATCTAGCGAAATATAGCCTTTTGAGAGTAGACTCCAAAATGACGTTTTTTCCATTCATTTGATGATTCTGGCAATTATTAGGGTAATAATGATAATAATTACCTGAATTCTATTAATCATGACAATAATGATGATAAAAGTGAGAATAAAGAGAATTTGGATAACATTTGATGATTATTAGTATTATTACTATTATCATTATTATTATCATTATTATCATTATTATCATTATTATTATTATTATTATTATTATTATTATTATTACTTTAATTATTAGTATTATTGCCAAAATATATATTATAACTGTAATAATAACAATAATAATAATAATAAGTATAATTATAATTATAGGAATTGTTATAATATTGTTATTGATATCATTATTGTTATTATTATCATTATTATTATTTTTACTGGTAGTATAATTGTAAAAATAATTATTATAACAGTAATAATTACAGTAATAACGATAATTATTGCAATAATGATGATAATAATGATGATAATGATGATAATGATGATGATAACGATAATAATGATGATAATCATGATAATAATGATGATAATAACAGGAATTGTGTCCATATATAATAAAAAAAATAGGTAAAAGAAAAAAAATCTCAAAAGTCGAAAAAGCGGCAAATTCTAGCTAAATATTGTCTTTTGAGAGTAGACTCCAAAATGACGTTTTTTTTTTCCATTCATTTGATGATTCTGGCAATTATTAGGGTAACAATGATAATAATTACCTGAATTCTATTAATCATGACAATAATGATGATAAAAGTGAGAATAAAGAGGATTTCGATAACATTTGATGATTATTAGTATTATTACTATTATCATTATTATTATCATTATTATCATTTCTATCATTATTATCATTATTATTATTATTATTATTATTATTATTATTATTATTATTATTTATTATTATATTATTATTATTATCATTATTATTATTTTTACTGGTAGTATAATTGTAAAAATAATTATTATAACAGTAATAATTACAGTAATAACGATATTAATTAAAATAATGATATAATTAATGATTATAAAAACTTTATTATTGTTATTATTATTGTTATTACTATTATTATTGTAGTTATTATTAGTATAGATGTAAAAACATATATTATAACTGCAATAATTGCAATAATAATGATAATTATTGCAATAATGATGATAATAATTGCAATAATGATGATAATGATGATGATAATGATGATGATAACGATAATAATGATGATAATCATGATGATAATAAGAGGAATTGTGTCCATATATAATAAAAAAAAGGTAAAAGAAAAAATTCCCAAAAGTCGAAAAAGCGGCAAAATCTAGCGAAATATAGCCTTTTGAGAGTAGACTCCAAAATGACGTTTTTTTCCATTCATTTGATGATTCTGGCAATTATTAGGGTAATAATGATAATAATTACCTGAATTCTATTAATCATGACAATAATGATAATAAAAGTGAGAATAAAGAGAATATGGATAACATTTGATTATTAGTATTATTACTATATCATTATTATTATCATTATTATCATTTTTATCACTATTATTATCATTATCAATATCATTATTATATTATTATTAGTTTTTATTATGATGATTATTATTATTATTTTTTATTTTATTACTATTATTATTTTATATTATTATTATTATTATTATTATTATTATTATTATTATATTATTCAAAAATATATTATAACTGTAATACTAACAATAATAATAATAATACGTATAATTATAATAATACGAATTGTTATAATATTGTTATTGATATCATTATTGTTATTATCATCTTTATTATTATTTTTACTGGTAGTATAATTGTAAAAATAATTATTATAACAGTAATAATTACAGTAATAACGATATTAATTAAAATAATGATATAAATAATGATTATAAAAAAGATATTATTGTTATTATTATTGTTATTACTATTATTATTGTTGTTGTTATTAGTATAGATGTAAAAACATATTATAACTGCAATAATTGCAATAATATTGATAATTATTGCAATAATGATGATAATAATTGCAATAATGATGATAATGATGATGATAATGAAGATAATGATGATAATGATGATGATAAAGATAAAAATGATGATAATCATGATAAAAATGATGATAATAACGGAATTTTTTGGTTTTCCCCCCCTATAATAAAAAAAAAAGGGAAAAGAAAAAAAATCCCAAAAGCCGAAAAAAACGGCAAAATTTTAGCGAAATATTTGCCTTTTTAGAGTAGACTCCAAAATGACGTTTTTTTTTCCCTTTTATTTGATTATTTTTGGGAATTTTTTAGGGGAATAATGAAATAATTTCCAGAAATTTTATTAACATGACAAGATTATTAAAAGTGAAATAAAAAGAATTTGGTAAAATTTGATGATAATTTGTTTTTATTTTAAATATTTTCATTATTATTATCATATTAACATTATTTTCATTATTATCATTTTATTTATTAATATCATTATTTTTTATTTTATTATTATCATTTTTTATTGTTATTATTATTATTATTATTAAATTTTTATTTTTTTTCATTATTATTACTTTAATTTTTTAGTATTTTGCCAAAAAATATTATAAATGTAATTATAAAAAAAATAATAATAATAAAATTTATAAAAATAGGGAAATTTTTGTAATATTTGTTTTGATATAATTATTTTTTTATTATTATCATTATTGGGAAATTTTTTTCTGGAGTTTTAAAAATTGTTTAAAAAAAATTATTATAACAAATTACTTTTCAGTAATAACGATATTAATTAAAATAAAAGATATAAAAAAATTATAAAACGTTTTTATTATTATTATTTTTTTATTACTATTTTATTGTAGTTTTTTTATTTGTAAGATGTAAAAAAATAATTATAACTGCCCAAAAATTGCAATAATAATGTAATTATTTCAATAAATTTGATAATAATTGCAATAATGATGATAATGATGAGGATAAAGAGATAAAATGGGTAATGATGGGTGATAACGATAATAATGTGATAAAACATGATAAAAATATGATAAAAGGGAGGCATTGGTCCAAATATAATAAAAAAAAAAAGGGAAAAGAAAAAAAATCCCAAAAATCGAAAAAACGGTTTTAAAACAGCGAAATATACCTTTTTAGGGGTAGACTCCAAAATGACGTTTTTTTAATTTTTTGATGATTCCCGGCAATTATTTGGGTAAAAAATGTAACAATTTCCCCGAATTCTATTAAAACCTGACAATAATGATGATAAAAAATGGAATAAAGAGAATTTGGATAAATTTGATGATTATTAGTATTTTTACTTTATTTGTTATTTTTTATCATTTTATTTTTATTATCATTATTTCATTATTATATTATTATTATTATTATTTTTATTTATTATTTTTTATTATTATTATTTTATTATTATTAATTATTATTATTTTTTTATTACTTTAATTATTATTTTTTATTTCCAAAAAATAATTATAACGGGAATAATAACAATAATAAAATAATAAGGGATAATTATAATAATACGAATTTTTATAAAATTGTTATTGATATCAATTTTTGTTTTAAATTTTCATTATTAAATTTTTTTTACTGGTAGTATAATTGTAAAAATAATTATTATAACAGTAATAATTACAGTAATAACGATATTAAATGAAATAATGATATAAATAATGATTATAAAAACGTTATTATTGTTATTATTATTGTTATTACTATTATTATTGTACTTGTTATTAGTATAGATGAAAAACATATATTATAACGCAATAATTGCCAATAAAAATGATAATTATTGCAATAATGATGATAATAATTGCAATAATGATGATAATGATTATGATAAAAGATGATAATGATTATAATGATGATAATGATGATGATAACGATAATAATGATGATAATCATGATAATAATGATGATAATAAGAGGAATTGTGTCCATATATAATAAAAAAGGTAAAAGAAAAAAATCCCAAAAGTAAAAAAAGCGGCAAAATCTAGCGAAATATAGCCTTTTGAGAGTAGACTCCAAAATGACGTTTTTTCCATTCATTTGATGATTCTGGCAATTATTAGAGTAATAATGATAATAATTACCTGAATTTATTAATCATGACAATAATGATGATAAAAGTGAGAATAAAGAGAATTTGGATAACATTTGATGATTATTAGTATTATTACTATTATCATTATTATTATCATTATTATCATTATTATCATTATTTTCATTATTATCATTATTATTATTATTATTATTATTATTATTATTATTATTATTATTATTATTATTATTATTATTATTATTTATTATTATTATTATTACTTTAATTTTTAGTATTATTGCCAAAAATATATTATAACTGTAATAATAACAATAATAATTTAATTTAAAAAGTATAATTATAATAAACGAATTTTTATAGTATTGTTATTGATATCATTATTTTTATTATTATCATTACTATTATTTTTACTGTAGTATATTGTAAAAATAATTATTATAACAGTAATAATTACAGTAATAATGATAATTATTGCAATAATGATGATAATAATTGCAATGATGATGATAATGATGATGATAATGATGATAATGATGATGATAACGATAATAATGATGATAATCATGATAATAATGATGATAATAACAGGAATTGTGTCCATATGTAATAAAAAAAAAAGGTTAAAGAAAAAAAATCCAAAAAGTCGAAAAAGCGGAAAAATCTAGCGAAATATAGTCTTTTGAGAGTAGACTCCAAAATGACGTTTTTTCCATTCATTTGATGATTCTGGCAATTATTAGGGTAATAATGATAATAATTACCTGAATTTTATTAATCATGACAATAATGATGATAAAAGTGAGAATAAAGAGAATTTGGATAATATTTGATTATTAGTATTATTATTATTATCATTATTATTATTATTAAATTATTATTATTACTTGACATTTTATTATTATTATTATTATTATTTTTATTATTATTATTATTATTATTATTTTATATTATTTTATTATTATTATTATATATTTATTTTTAAAAATTTTAAAATT
>NW_023657339.1:0-14679 GCF_015228065.2 Penaeus monodon | reverse complement strand
TTTTAATAAAATCATAAGATAATTTATAATAAAAAAAATTTCTTCTAATTTGGAAATTGTATCATAGTTGTTATTATCATTATTATATTTTTATGGTAAATTGTAAAAATATTATTAAACAGTAAAATTACAGTAATAAGGATATTAATTAAAATAATGATGTAATAATGATTATAAAAACGTTATTTTTGTTTTTATTTTTGTTATTAATATTATTGTATTGTTATAGTATAGATGAAAAAAACATATATTATATCTGCAAAATTGCAATAATAATGATAATTATTGCAATAATGATGATAATAATTGCAATAATGATGATAATGATGATGATAATGATGATAATGATGATAATGATGATGATAACGATAATAATGATGATAATCATGAAAATAATGATGATAATAACAGGAATTGTGTCCATATATAATTAAAAAAAGTAAAAGGGAAAAAAATCTCAAAAGTCGAAAAAAGCGGCAAAATCTAGCGAAATATAGCCTTTTGAGAGTGACTCCAATATGACTTTTTTCCATTCATTTGATGATTCTGGCAATTATTAGGGTAATAAGATAATAATTACCTGAATAAATTTAACATGACAATAATGATGAAAAAAAGTGAGAATATAGAGAATTTGGATAACATTTGATGATTTTTAGTTATACTATATCATTATTTTTTTATCATTATATCATTATTATCATTATTATCATTATTATCATTATTATCTTATGTTTATTAATATTATTATATTATTATTTTTTATTATTTTATATTATTATTTTAAATTTTTAAATTATTATATTATTATATTTTATTATTATCATTATTATTTTACTTTAATTATTAGTATTATTGCCAAAAAATATATTAAACTGTAATAATAATAATAATAATAATAATAAGTATAATTAAATAATACGAATTGTTATAATTTTGTTATTGATATCTTTATTGTTATTATTAAATTAATATTATTTTTAAATGGTAGTATATTTTTAAAAATAATATTATAACAGCAATAATTACAATAATAACGAAAATTAATTAAAATAATGAATAAATAATGATTATAAAAACGTTATTGTTATTATTATTGTTTTTAAACTATTATTATTGAGTTCTTTTAGTATAGATGTAAAAAACATATTTTATAACTGCAATAATTGAATAATAATGATAATTATTGCAATAATGATGATAATAATTGCAATAATGATGATAATGATGATGATAATGATGATAATGATATAATGATGATGAAAAACGATAAGAATGATGATAATCATGATAATAATGAGATAAAACAGGAATTGTGTCCATATATAATAAAAAAAAAAGGTAAAAAAAAAAAAAAAATCCCAACAGTCGAAAAAAGCGGCAAAATCTACCCGAATATAGCCTTTTGAGGTAAACCCCAAAAAATGAGTTTTTTCCATTCATTTGATGATTCTGGCAATTATATGGGTAATAATGATAATAATTACCTGAATTCAATTAATCATGAAAATAAGATAAAAAAGTGAGAATAAAGAGAATTTGGAAACATTTGATGATTTAGTATTATTACTTTTATCATTATTATTATCATTATTCCCATTGTTACATTATATCTTTATTATCATTATTTATTATTATTATTATTATTTTATTATTATTATTATATTATATTATATTATTATATTATTATTATTATTATTATTATTATTATTATCACTTTAATTATTAATATTATTGCAAAAAATATATTAAAATGTAATAATAACAATAATAATAATATAATATAATTATAATAATACCAATTGTTATAATATTGTTATTGATATCATATTGTCATTATATCATATTATTGTTTTTCTGGTAGTATAATTGTAAAAATAATTATTATACAGTAATAATTACAGTAATAACGTATTAATAAAATAATATCTAAATAATGATTATAAAAACGTGTATTATTGTTATTATTATTGTATTACTATTATTATTGGTGTTGTATTAATAAGATGTAAAAACATATATTATAACTGAAATATTGCAATAATAATGATAATTATTGCAATAATGATAATAAATTGCAATAATGATGATAATGATGATGAAATGATGATAATGATGATAATGATGATAATGATGATGATAACGATAATAATATGATAATCATGATAATAATGATGATAATAACAGGAATTGTTCCATTATATAATAAAAAAAGTAAAAGAAAAAAATCCCAAAAGTCGAAAAAGCGGCAAAATCTAGCGAAATATACCTTTTGAGAGTATACTCCAAAATGACGTTTTTTTCCATTCATTTGATGATTCTGGCATTTTTAGGGTAATAATGATAATAATTACCTGAATCTATTAATCATGACAATAATGATGATAAAAGTGAGAATAAAGAGAATTTGGATAAACATTTGAGATTATTAGTATTATTACTATTATCATTACTATTATCATTATTATCATTATTATCATATTATCATTATTATCATTATTATTATTATATTATTATATTATTATTATTATTATAGATTATTAATATTATTATATATATTATTATTATATTACTTTAATTATTAGTATTATTGCCAAAAAATATATTATAACTGTAATAATAACAATAATAGTAATAATAATTATAATAGATTGTTATAATATTGTTATTGATATCATTATGTTATTATTATATCATATTATATTTTTACTGGTAGTATAATGTAAAAATAATTATTTAACAGTAATAATTACAGTATAAACGATATAATAAAAATAATGATATAAATAATGATTATAAAACGTTATTATTGTTATTATATATTATTACTATTTTATTGTAGTTGTTATTAGTATAGATGTAAAACATATATTATAACTGAAATAATTGCAATAATAATGCTAATATTGCAATAATGATGATAATAATTGATATAATGATGTAATGATGATGATAATGATGATATTGATTAATGATGATGATAACGATAATAATGATATAATCATGATAATAATGATGATAATAACAGGAATTTGTCCATAATAATAAAAAAAGGTAAAAGAAAAAAAACCCCCCAAAAGTCGAAAAAGCGGCAAATCTAGCGAAATATAGCCTTTTGAGAGTAGACTCAAAAAGACGTTTTTCTATTCATTTGATGATTCTGGCAATATTAGGTATAAATGATAATAATTACCGAATTCTATTAATCATGACAATAATGATGGTAAAGAGAGATAAAGAGAATTTGGATAACATTTGATGATTATAGTATTATTACTATTATCATTATTATTGATATTATCATATATTATTATATTTTTATTATATTATTATATTATTATTATTGTTATTATTTATATTATTATACTTTAATATTAGTATTATGCCAAAAAATATATTATAACTGTATAATAACATAATAATAATAATTAGTTTAATTTAATAATACTAATTGTTATAATATGTATAATATTTATTATTGTTATTATTATCATTATTATTATTTTTACTGGTAGTATAATTGCAAAAATAATTATTATAACAGTAATAATTCCAGTAATAACGATATTAATTGAAATAATGATATAAATAATGATTATAGAAGCGTTATTATTGTTATTATTATTGTTATTACTATTATTATTTTAGTTGTTATTAGTATCGATGTAAAAATATTTATTATAACTGCAATAATTGTAATAATAATGATAATAATTGCAATAATGATGATAATGATGATGATAACGATAATAATGATGATAATCATGATAATACTGATGATAATAACAGGAATTGTGTCCATATATAATAAAAAAAAGGTAAAAGAAAAAAAATCCCAAAAGTCGATAAAGCGGCAAAATCTAGCGCAATATAGCCTTTTGAGAGTAGACTCCAAAATCCCGTTTTTCCTTTTCATTTGATGATTCTGGAAATTATTAGAGTAATAATGATAATAATTACGAGAATTCTATTAATCATGACAATATTGATGATGTAAGTTTGAATTTAAATAGAATTTGGATAACAGTTGATGTTTATTAATGTTTTTACTATTATCTTTATTATATCTTTATTATCATTATTATTATTATTATTATTATTATTATTATTATTATTTATTATTTTTATTATATTATTATTATTATTTTAATTTTTAGTATTATTGCCAAAAAATATATTAAACTGAAATAATAACAATAATAATAACACTAAGTATAATTATAATAATATAGTTTTTATAATATTTTTATTAATATTTTTTATTTTTATTATTATCATTATTTATTTTTACTGGTAGTATAATTGTAAAAAATAATTATTATAAACAATAATAATTACAGTAATAACGATATTAATTGAAGTAATGATATAAATAATGATATAAAAACGTTATTATTGTTATTTTTATGTTATTACTCTTAGTTTGTAGTGTTATTAGTATAGATGTAAAATTATATATTATAACTGCAATAATTGAAAATAATAATGATAATAATGCAATAATGATGATAATAATTGCAAAAATGATGATAAGGGATGATGATAATGATGATAATGATGATAATGATGATAATGATGATGAAAAACGATAATAATGTTGATAATCATGATAATAATGATGATAATAACAGGAATTTTGCCATATATAATAAAAAAAGGGAAAAAAGAAAAAAAAAACCCCAAAAAATTCAAAAAAAGCGGCAAATCCAAGCGAAATATAGCATTTTGAGAGTAGACTCCAAAATTACATTTTATCCATTCATTTGATGATTCTAGCAATTATTAGGGTAACAATGATAATAATTACCAGAATTCTTTTAATCATGACAATAATGATGATAAAAGTGAGAATAAAGAGAAATTTGGATAACATTTGATATTATATTAGTAAAATATATTACATTATCGTTTTATTATCTTATTATTTATCATTTTAAATTATTATTATTATTATTATTATTATATTATTATTATATTATATTTTTTATTTTTATTATTACTCTAATTATTAGTATATTCCCAAAAAATATATTAAACTGTAATAATAACAATAGTAATAATAATAAGATAATTATAATGATACTAATTGTTATAATATTGTTATTGATATCATTATTGTTATTATTATCATTATTATTATTTTTACTGGTCGTATAAATATAAAAAATAATTATTATAACAGTAATAATTTCAGTAATAACGATATTAATTAAAATAATGATATAAATAATGATTCTCAAAACGTTATTATCGTTATTATTATTGTTATTACTATTATTATTGTAGTTGTTATTATTATAGATGTAAAATTATATATTATAACTGCAATAATTGCAAAAATAATGATAATAATTGCAATTTGATGATAATAATTGCAATAATGATGATAATGATGATGATAATGATGATGATAACGATAATAATGATGATAATCATGATAATAATGATGATAATAACAGGAATTGTGTCCATATATAATAAAAAAAAAAGGTAAAAGAAAAAAAATCCCAAATGTCGAAAAAGCGGCAAAATCTATCGGAATATAGCCTATTGAGAGTAGACTACAAAAAGACGTTTTTTCCATTCATTTTGATGATTCTGGCAATTATTAGGGTTATAATGATAATAATTACCCGAATTTTATTTTAAACAGACAATAAAGATGATAAAAGTTAGAATAAAGAGAATTTTCATTACATTTGTGATTTTTAAATATTACTATTATCATTATTATTATCATTTTATCATTATTATTATTTATTATTATTATTATTATTATTTAAATTTTTATTTTATTATTTTTTATTATTATTTTTATTATTATTATTATTATTATTATTATTACTTAATTATTAGTATTATTGCCAAAAAATATATTGTAACTGTAATAATAACAATAATAATAATAATGGGTATAATTATAATAATACTAATTGTTATAATAGTTATTGTTATTATTATCATTATTATTATTTTCACCGGTAGTATAATTGTAAAAATAATTATTATAACTGCAATAATTGCAATAATAATGATAATAATTGCAATAATGATGATAATAATTGCAATAATGATGATAAGGATGATGATAATGATGATAATGATGATAATGATGATGATAACGATAATAATGATGATAATCATGATAATAATGATGATAATAACAGGAATTTGGTCCATATATAATAAAAAAAGGTAAAAGAAAAAAAATCCCAAAAGCCGAAAAAGCGGCAAAATCTAGCGAAATATAGCCTTTTGAGAGTAGACTCCAAAATGACGTTTTTTCCATTCATTTGATGATTCTGGCAATTATTAGGGTAATAATGATAATAATTACCAGAATTCTATTAATCATGACAATAATTTTTATCATTATTATCATTATTTTCAAATTTTATCATTATTATCATTAATATCATTTTTATTTTTATTATTATTATTATTATTATTATTATTATTATTAATATCATTATTATTACTTTAATTATTAGTATTATTGCCAAAAAATATATTATAAATGTAATGATAACAACAATAATAATAATAAGTATAATTATAATAATATGAATTATTATAATATTGTTATTGATATCATTATTGTTATTATTATCATTATTGTTATTTTTACTGGTAGTATAATTGTAAAAATAATTATTATAACAGTAATAATTACATTTAATAACGATTTTAAATTTAAACTAATGATATAAATAAAAATTTATAAAAACGGTTATTATTGTTATTATTATTGTTATTACTATTATTATTGTAGTTGTTATTAGTATAGATGTAAAAACATATATTATAACTGCAATAATAATGATAATTATTGCAATAAATATGATAATAATTGCAATAATGATGATAATGATGATGATAATGATGATAATGATGATAATGATGATGATAACGATAATAATGATGATAATCATGATAATAATGATGATAATAACAGGGAATTGTGTCCATATATAATAAAAAAAAAGGTAAAAGAAAAAAAAAATCCCAAAAGTCGAAAAAGCGGTAAAATCTAGCGAAATATAGCCTTGTGAGAGTACACTCCAAAATGACGTTTTTTCCATTCATTTGATGATTCTGGCAAATATTAGGGTAATAATGATAACAATTACCTGAATTCTATTAATCATGACAATAATGATGATAAAAGTGAGAATAAAGAGAATTTGGATAACATTTGATGATTTAGTATTATTACATTATCGTTTATTATTATCATTATTATCATTAAATTTTATTTTATCATTATTATTTATTATTTTATTCTTATTATTATTTTTATTATTATATATTTTATTATTTTTATTATTATTATTATTATTATTATTATTATTATTATTTCTTTAATTATTAGTATTATTGCCAAGAAATATATTATAACTGTAATAATAAAAATAATAATAATAATAAGTATAATTATAATAATACCAATTGTTATAATATTGTTATTGATATCATTATTTTTATTATTATCATTATTATTATTTTTACTGGTAGTATAATTGTAAAAATAATTATTATAACAGTAATAATTAGAGTAATAACGATATTAAATAAAATAATGATATAAATAATATTATAAAAACGTTATTATTGTTATTATTATTGTTATTACTATTATTATTTTACTTGTTATTAGTATATGATGTAAAACATTATTATAACTGCAATAATTGCAATAATAATGATAATTATTGCAATAATGATGATATAATTGCAATAATGATGATAATGATTATGTTTAATGATGATAATGATAAAATGATGATAATGATGAGATAACGATAATAATGATGATAAGCATGATAATAATGATGATAAATAAGAGGAATTGTGTCCATATATAATAAAAAATGTTAAAAGAAAAATCCAAAAGTAGAAAAAGCGGCAAAATCTAGCGAAATAAGCCTTTTGAGAGTAGACTCCAAAATGACGTTTTTCCATTCATTTGATGATTCTGGCAATTATTAGAGTAATAATGATAATAATTACCTGAATTCTATTAATCATGACAATAATGATGATAAAAGTGAGAATAAAGAGAATTTGGATAACATTTGATGATTATTAGTATTATTACTATTATCATATTATTATCATTATTATCATTATTATCATTATATCATTATTATCATAGTATTATTATTATTATTACTATTATTATTATTATTATTATTATTATTATTATTATTATTATTATTATTATTATATTATTATATTATTATTATTACTTTATTTTAGTATTATTGCCAAAAAATATATTATAACTGTAATAATAACAATATAATAATAATAAGTATAATTATAATAATACGAATTTTTATAATATGTTATGATATCATATTGTTATTATTATCATTATTATTATTTTTAATGGTAGTATAATTGTAAAAATAATTATTATAACAGTAATAATTACAGTAATAACGATATTAATTAAAATAATGATATAAATAATGATTATAAAACGTTATTATTTTTATTATTATTGTTATTACTATTATTATTGTAGTTGTTATTAGTATAGATGTAAAAACCTATATTATAACTGCAATAATTGCAATAATAATGATAATTATTGCAATAATGATGATAATAATTGCAATGATGATGATAATGATGATGATAATGATGATAATGATGATGATAACGATAATAATGATGATAATCATGATAATAATGATGATAATACAGGAATTGTGTCATATGTATAAAAAAAAAAAGGTTAATCAAAAAAATATCCAAAAAGTCGAAAAAGCGGAAAAATCTAGCGAAATATAGCCTTTTCAGAGTAGACTCCAACAATAACGTTTATTCCATTCATTTGATGATTCTGGCAATATATTAGGGTAATAATGATAATAATTACCTGAATTCAATTAATCATGACAATAATGATGATAAAAGTGAGAATAAAGAGAATTTGGATAACATTTAATGATTATTAGTATTATTACTATTATCATTATTATTATCATTATTATCATTATTATCATTATTATCATTATTATCATTATAATTATTATTATTATTATTATTATTATTATTATTATTATTATTATTATCATTATTATTATTATTATTATTATTATTATTATTATTATTATTATATATTAAATTAATTATTATTATTATTAACTTTAATTTTTAAAGTATTTATTGCCAAAAAATATATTATAACTGTAATAATAACAATAATAATTAATAAGTATAATTATATAATAATACGAATTGTTATAATATGTTATTGATATCATTATTGTTATTATTATCATTATTATTATTTTTTACTGGTAGTATAATTGTAAAAATAATTATTATAACATAATAATTACAGTAATAACGATATTAATTAAATAATGATATAAATAATGATTATAAAAACGTTATTATTGTTATTATTATTGTTATTATATTATTATTGTAGTTGTTAATTAGTATAGAATGATAAGAAACAATATTATAACTGCAAAAAATTGACAATAATAATGAAAAATATTGCAATAATGATAAATAATTGCAATAATGATTATAATGATGATGATATGATGATAATGATGAAATGATGATGATAACGATAATAATGTATGATAATCATGATAATAATGATGATAATAAGAGGAATGTGTCCAATATAATAAAAAAAAGTAAAAGAAAAAAAAATCCCAAAAGTCGAAAAAGCGGCAAATCTAGCGAATTAGCCTTTTGAGAGTAGACTCCAAATGACGTTTTTCATTCATTGATGATTCTGGCATATGATTAGGGTAATAATGATAATAATTACCAGAATTCTATTAATCATGACAAAAATGATGATAAAAGTGAGAATAAAAAGAATTTGGATATCATTTGATGATTATTAGTATTATTACTATTATCATTATTATTATCATTATTATCATTATTATCATATTATCATTATTATCATTATTATTATTATTATTATTATTATTATTATTATTATTATTATTATTATTATTATTATTATTATTATTATTATTATTATTATTATTATTACTTTAATTATTAGTATTATTGCCAAAAAATATATTATAACTGTAATAATAACAATAATAATAATAATAAGTATAATTATAATAATACGAATTGTTATAATATTGTTATTGATATCATTATTGTTATTATTATCATTATTATTATTTTTACTGGTAGTATAATTGTAAAAATAATTATTATAACAGTAATAATTACAGTAATAACGATATTAATTAAAATAATGATATAAATAATGATTATAAAAACGTTATTATTTTATTATTATTGTTATTACTATTATTATTGTAGTTGTTATTAGATAGATTAAAAAATATTTTAACTAATAATTGCAATAATAATGATAATTATTGCAATAATGATGATAATAATTGCAATAATGATGATAATGATGATGATAATGATGATAATGATGATAATGATGATGATAACGATAATAATGATGATAATCATGATAATAATGATGATAATAACAGGAATTGTGTCCATATATAATAAAAAAAGGTAAAAGAAAAAAAATCCCAAAAGTCGAAAAAGCGGCAAAATCTAGCGAAATATAGCCTTTTGAGAGTAGACTCCAAAATGACGTTTTTTCCATTCATTTGATGATTCTGGCAATTATTAGGGTAATAATGATAATAATTACTAGAATTCTATTAATCATGACAATAATGATGATAAAAGTGAAAATAAAGAGAATTTGGATAACATTTATGATTATTCATACATATATTATCATTGTTATTATCATTATTATCATTATTATTATTATTATCATTATTATCATTATTATTATTATAATATTATTATTATTATTATTATTATTATTATTATTATTATTATTATTATTATTATTATTATTATTATTATTATTATTATTATTATTATTATTACTTTAATTATTAGTATTATTGCCAAAAATATATTATAACAGTAATAATTACAGTAATAACGATATTAATTGAAATAATGATATAAATAATGATTATAAAAACGTTATTATTGTTATTATTATTGTTATTACTATTATTATTGTAGTTGTTATTAGTATAGATGTAAAATTATATATTATAACTGCAATAATTGCAATAATAATGATAATAATTGCAATAATGATGATAATAATTTTGCAATAATGATGAATGATGATAATGTTGATAACGATAATGATAACAATAATAATGATGATAATCATGATAATAATGATGATAATAACAGGAATTGCTTCCTTATATAATAAAAAAGGGTAAAAGAAAAAAAATCCAAAAGTCGAAAAGCGGCAAAATCTAGCAAAATTTAGCCTTTTGAGAGTAGACTCCAAAATGACGTTTTATCTATTCATTTGATGATTCTGGCAATTATTAGGGTAATAATAATAATAATTACCAGAATTCTATTAATCATGACAATAATGATGATAAAAGTGAGAATAAAGAGAATTTGGAAAACATTTGATCATTATTATTATCATTATTATCATTATTATTATCATTATTATCATTATTATTATTATTATTATTATTATTATTATTATTATTATTATTATTATTATTATTATTATTATTATTATTATTATTATTATTATTACTTAAATTATTAGTATTAATGCTAAAAAATATATTATAACTGTAATAATAACAATAATAATAATAATAAGTATAATTATAATAATACGAATTGTTATAATATTGTTATTAATATTATTATTGTTATTACTATCATTAATATTATTTTTACTGGTAGTATAATTGTAAAAATAATTATTATAACAGTAATAATTACAGTAATAACGATATTAATTGAAATAATGATAAAAATAATGATTATAGAAACGTTATTATTGTTATTATTATTGTTATTACTATTATTATTTTAGTTGTTATTAGTATATATGTAAAAATATATATCATAACTGCAATAATTGCAATAATAATGATAATAATTGCAATAATGATGATAATAATTGCAATAATGATGATAATGATGATGATAACGATAATAATGATGATAATCATGATAATAATGATGATAATAACAGGAATTGTGTCCATATATAATAAAAAAAAGGTAAAAGAAAAAAAATCATAAAAGTCGAAAAAGCGGCAAAATCTAGCGAAATATAGCCTTTTGAGAGTAGACTCCAAAATGACGTTTTTTCCATTCATTTGATGATTCTGGCAATTATTAGAGTAATAATTATAATAATTACCAGAATTCTATTAATCATGACAATAATGATGATAAAAGTGAGAATAAAGAGAATTTGGATAACATTTGATGATTATTAATATTATTACTATTATCATTATTATTATCATTATTATCATTATTATTATTATTATTATTATTATTATCATTATTGTTATTATTATCATTATTATTATTTTTACTGGTAGTATAATTGTAAAAATAATTATTATAACAGTAATAATTACAGTAATAACGATATTAATTAAAATAATGATATAAATAATGATTATAAAAACGTTATTATTGTTATTATTATTGTTATTACTATTATTATTGTAGTTGTTATTAGTATAGATGTAAAATTATATATTATAACTGCAATAATTGCAATAATAATGATAATAATTGCAATAATGATGATAATAATTGCAATAATGATGATAATAATTGCAATAATGATGATAATCATGATAATAATGATGATAATAACAGGAATTGTGTCCATATATAATAAAAAAAAAGGTAAAAGAAAAAAAATCCCAAAAGTCGAAAAAGCGGCAAAATCTAGCGAAATATAGCCTTTTGAGAGGAGACTCTAAAATGACTTTTTTTTCATTCATTTGATGATTCTGGCAATTATTAGGGTAATAATGATAATAATTACCAGAATTCTATTAATCATGACAATAATGATGATAAAAGTGAGAATAAAGAGAATTTGGATAACATTTGATGATTATTAATATTATTACTATTATCATTATTATTATCATTATTATCATTATTATTATTATTATTATTATTATTATTATTATTATTATTATTATTATTATTATTATTATTATTATTATTATTATTACTTTAATTATTAGTATTATTGCCAAAAAATATATTATAACTGTAATAATAACAATAATAATAATAATAAGTATAATTATAATAATACTAATTGTTATAATAGTTATTGTTATTATTATCATTATTATTATTTTTACTGGTAGTATAATTGTAAAAATAATTATTATAACAGTATAATTACAGTAATAACGATATTAATTGAAATAATGATATAAATAATGATTATAAAAACGTTATTATTGTTATTATTATTGTTATTACTATTATTATTGTAGTTGTTATTAGTATAGATGTAAAATTATATATTATAACTGCAATAATTGCAATAATAATGATAATAATATCAATAATGATGATAATAATTGCAATAATGATGATAATGATGATGATAATGATGATAATCATGATGATAACGATAATAATGATGATAATCATGATAATAGTGATGATAATAACAGGAATTGTGTCCATATATAATAAAAAAAAAAGGTAAAAGAAAAAAAATCCCAAAAGTCGAAAAAGCGGCTCAATCTAGCGAAATTTAGCCTTTTCAGAGTAGACTCCAAAATGACGTTTTTTCCATTCATTTGATGATTCTGGCAATTAGTAGGGTAATAATGATAATAATTACCAGAATTCTATTAATCATGACAATAATGATGATAAAAGTGAGAATAAAGAGAATTTGGATAATATTTGATGATTATTACTATTATAATCATTATTATCATTATTATTATTATTATCATTATTATTATTATTATTATTATTATTATTATTATTATTATTATTATTATTATTATTACTTTAATTATTAGTATTATTGCCAAAAATATATTATAACTGTAATAATAACAATAATAATAATAATAAGTATAATTATAATAATACTAATTGTTATAATATTGTTATTAATATTATTATTGTTATTATTATCATTATTATTATTTTTACTGGTAGTATAATTGTAAAAATAATTATTGTAACAGTAATAATTACAGTAATAACTATATTAATTGAAATAATGATATAAATAATGATTTTAAAAACGTTATTATTGTTATTATTATTGTTATTACTATTATTATTGTAGTTGTTATTAGTATAGATGTAAAATCATATATTATAACTGCAATAATTGCAATAATAATGATAATAATTTCAATAATGATGATAATAATTGCAATAAGATGATAATGATGATGATAATGATGATAATGATGATGATAACGATAATAATGATGATAATCATGATAATAATGATGATAATAACAGGAATTGTGTCCATATATAATAAAAAAAAAGGCAAAAGAAAAAAAATCCCAAAAGTCGAAAAAGCGGCAAAATCTAGCGAAATATAGCTTTTTGAGAGTAGACTCCAAAATGACGTTTTTTCCATTCATTTGATGATTCCGGCAATTATTAGGGTAATAATGATAATAATTACCAGAATTCTATTAATCATGAGAATAATGATGATGAAAGTGAGAATAAAGAGAATTTGGATAACATTTGATGATTATTAATATTATTACTATTATCATTATTATTATCATTATTATCATTATTATTATTATTATTATTATTATTATTATTATT
>NW_023657338.1:18680-26180 GCF_015228065.2 Penaeus monodon | reverse complement strand
TGGCCTCCCGAAGGGCCTGGGGACCCGGGCCGGTATTCCCCTTTTTCGTTGTCTAGCCTTTACCCCTCGGGGGACCCTGGGGGGGGTGGATTGTTTTTTCCCCAACATCTCCAGGCTTACCCCCAGGCCAAAAATGAGCCTATACCCTTAAGGGGAAATGGGGTTTGCCCCTTCCCCAAATAGCCCCACCAATTCAAACCCCCCGATTCCCCCGACCCAAGCTCCCCTTTTGACCTGGCTCCGAACGCAACCTACCCCTCTCAGGCCAAATTTGTACAATATCCCCAAAGTTTGTAATAGACAATCACGGATAATAGAAGGGGGGCCTGGGGAAGGGGTAGTTTATCGGTGCAGTTCGTTTTCAACATGAAAAATGTCACGGAAATTCCAAAATATCATGGATTGGTCACAATGCCCGCCAGTAGGACGTTAGGATTTTGAGGGACTCCGCATGCGGGCCATTGCAGTTTTTTCGGTAAAGAAAAAAATTTATTTGGGCAAATTTTCCCCGGGCTCTACCCCGGGGGAATTGGGGTGTTTTGCACACAGAGGGAGGGGTGCGGCCCCCCCACCTAAAGGGGTTTGGGAGGGGGTTCCGGATAACAAAATTTACTGAAAAAATTATAAAATTCGTTTTTCCCCGATATTAATATCCTGATCAATCATCCTCCCCAGTATCTTGGCCATAGCGTACTGTGTTTCGTTTAAAAAGGAAATGAGTGCTAGAAACACAAGGCATTCAGAAAAAAGTGGCGTTTTTGTACACGTCAGTACAGTTGATACTGTAAAAAGTTTAATCACATCCTGGAGATGCAAGACACAATCAGTGTGATTATAATAAAAAAGCTGTTCTACATTTATGAAAGCTGGTATTTTTGGGACTGTAATTGCAGTCACCCTCCATGATTTTTTGTTAGCGGTAATGTTGATGAAAGCGTTTGCTCCAGAAAAAAGGAGAAAAAATTAAAACATATTTTATATTACACATTACAACAACCCTTTCGAAAGCGATGATGGAGCTAAAATTAGGATTAAGATGTTGAACTTTTTATCAAAGATTACAAATTCTGCACTTAAATTTTGCATCAGTTCTATTCGGGGTTTTTTTGAAAGCTCTTCCTCTTTGTACGGGGGGGGGAAGTTGGGGAGCTTTCGCCAGCGAGGATATGATAACACATTTCACGTAGTTTTGCAGGGCACCATTTTTAAGAAACAAGTTTTTACTTTTAATCTTAAACAAAACTGAAGTTTTTTAATTTTTTTTATTCCCTCAAAAAGTATAAAGTGGGGAAAGTTTGCCCAAACCCGGAAAAAATGTTTCATCTTGTTTGTAACTATTTCGTTTTTTTTTACTGTTGAGGGTTATATCTCGTTTTTAAAATTTACAGTTTTTTTAAAAATATATTGTGATTTTCACAAAATCTAGTTTTATGGGGTTGATGATGTTGTTTAGGGACATTGGGATCTGGATCAAACTTTGTAACAAATTAAGTTTGTGCCGGAAATCGGGGGGTTAGGTGTCATTTCCATTTATAATAACACACGCAAAATATTTTCAACAAATGAAAAATTCCCCCTATTGACATTTTATTCTAAAAAACTTTTCCCCCCTTTTTTTTTTTTAAAGTTCATTGCTCTTTTTTTACAAAAGACAGACGCTCTGCTACCTCAAAGAGGCTCAAAGCTGGGCTGACTGCAAGCTTTTTCCCTTTTTATTTTAGAATTTTATAGTGATTTAAACTTGAATATAATTTATTCACTAGTACCTTTTGGCCCCCAAAATATGTTTGAATTGTGAAAGCGATGTTTTGTAATTTTAATTACTGTTTTGTTCCGCCCCCTTTTTTCCTTGTAACACTTTGTATTGTCCCCAAAATTTAAATCAATTTCTATCAGTTTTCCTTGCAAAACCGGTATTACCACCTCACATGTTTCCCGTATAATGGTTTTCTTTGAGAAGAAAACGCTTATATTTGTATAGTTTTCCGTCACCCTTCCATTTATATTCATACATTTTTTTAATATTGGGGGGTTAAATTTACATTACCCCAATAATAAGCTTTTTTTTATTTTTAAATTTTTTTTAAAATTTAGCAGTTGCTTTTTATAATTTTGAAATTGTCAGCTATAAAACTTTTATGTTTTTCTTAATTTCTGCACTGTAATTTTGTGATAATTTTTAATTAAGATCTCAATAAGCTTTTTATAAAGAAATGTCTTAATATATAAATTTGTTAATAACTATTTCTGTATATATATATATATATATATATATATATATATATATATATATATATATATATACATATATACATACACACACACACACACACACACATTATCTTTATATGTATATGTGTGTGTGTGTGTGTGTGTGTATGTATATATGATATATAGATATATTATATTATATATATATATATATATATATATATATATATACAGAAACAGTTATTAACAAATTCATATATTAAGACATTTCTTTATAAAAAGCTTATTGAGATCTTAATTAAACTATGGATCACACAATATACCAGTGCAGTAAATCTAAGAGAACATGAAGTGTTATAGCTGACATAGTATCACATATATCAAAGCAACTGCTGAATTTACAAAATTACTTAAAATCAAGAAAAATGCATTATTATTGGGGTGTAATGTCAATTACACCCCAATATGTATGTATAGAATGTATAGAATATAAATGGAACGGTGACGAGATAACTATGACAAATATAAGACGTATGCTTCTCAAAAGAGAAACCATTATACAGGGAAACATGTGTAGGTGGTAATACACGGTTTTGTCAAGGAAAACTGATAGAAATTAGCATATTAATGTGGGATCAAATACCAAAGTGTTACCAAGGACAAAAGCTGGCGGAACAAAACAGTATATTAAAATTACAGAACATCGCATTTCGACAATTCAAAACATATGTTGGGACTCTAAAGGTACTAGTGAATGAATTATATTGCAAGATTATAAGATACTAACTATAAAACTTCTAAAATATAAAGGAAAAGCTTGCAGTCACGTCCAGCGTTCTGAGCCTCATTGAGGTAGCAGAGCGTCTGGTCGTTTGTAAAATAAGAGCAATGAACTAATTATAAGAAAAAAGAAACGGGGAAAGTATTTTAGAATATCAATGTCAATAGAGGGAATACTTTCACTTTGTCTGTAACTATTTCTGCGTGTGTATATATATAAACTGGAAATGACACCTAACACCGATTTCCGCGCCACAAACGTTAATTTGTTATCAAAGTTTGATCCAGATCTCCAATGTGCATATTAACAACATCATCAACTCCATAGAAAACATAGATGTTTGTGAAAATTCATCAATATATATTCTAATAAACTGTGAGATATTCAAACTGCAGATATAACCCTCAACAGTGAAAAGAAAAACGAAAATAGTTTACAGACACAAGATGTAACATTATTTCCAGGTTGGGCAAACATTACCACTTTATACAATTTTGATGGAATGAAAAAAATTATAATAATAACTTCAGTATTTAGTTTAAGATTCAAAGTACAAACTTGATTCATTAAAATATGGTGACCTGCAAAACTACGTGGAAATGTGTTATCATGATCCTCGCTGGCGAAAGCTACCCAACTCTGCCCCTCGATCACAAAGGAGGAAGAGCTTGTCAGAGAAAACCCGAATATGAACTGATGCAAAATTTAAGTGCAGAAGTTGTAATCGTTGATAAATAAGTTACAGACATCTTAATCCTAAGTTTAGGCTCCATCATCGCATTCGCAATGGTGTTGTAATGTGTAACTATATAATATGTGTATATTTTCTCTCTCCTTTTTCTGGAGCAAACGTCTTGTCATCAACATTACCGTCTAACATGAAAATCATGGAGGGTGACTGCTAATTACTACCACAAATCCCCCACTCTTTCATAAAAGTAACGAAAATTTATTTTAACCATGATTCGGTTTTGCTCTCCATGGTTAAATTTAAAAACTTTAATACGTATCAACGTACGACTTTAAAAACGCCCAGTTTTTCTGAAGCTCTTGTCGTTTCTAGCCTTTTCCTTTAAAAACGAAAACAGCTACGCAGGGCCAAAATTTTGGGGGGGGATGATTTTACAGGATATTAATTCGGGGTAAAAGCAAATTTATATAATTTTTCAGAAATTTTGTTATTCCAAAAACCCGCCCCAAACCCCTTTCGGGTGGGGGCTGCCCCCCCCCTATCCCTCCGTGTGAAAAAATCCCTCATTGCCCCCGGCAGGAAGAGCCCGGGGAAAAATCTCCCCCAAATAATTTCTTACTTGACCAAAAAAACTGCAAGGGCCACATGCGGTCGCAAAACCCTAATCGTCTCAGGGCGGCTTTTGGCCCAAATTTTGCCATGATATTTTTGGAATGCGTGCTTTTTGCATTTTTAAAACGAAACTTGCACCTTACATCCTGCCCCCCCCTTAGCCCCTTTCTTTTACAGGGTTGTCTTTTAAAACCCTTGGGGATATTGTAATTAGGCATGAGGGGGGGGTATATTGCAGTTTGGGAGCCGGGTCAAAGGAAGCCCTTGGGTGGGGAATGGGGAGAGTTTGAATTGGGGGGGATTTGGTGAAGGGGCAAGCCCATTGCCCCTAGTAAGGGTATCTCTTCATTTTGGCCATGGTAAACCTGGAGTTGTTTGGGAGAGAAAAAATCCCCCTCAGGGTCCCCTGGGGGGTAAGGACTAACAACGAAAACGGGGAAAACCGTGCCCAGTCTCCCCAGCCGTTTGGGCTGGCACAAGGGTCGCCTTTTTATCTTTTTGCACGGCTCTCACATTAGGAAATAGGCCCGTAGAAGGGGTTGGGGAAGGGAAGGAAAAAGAAAAAACAGGAAGGGGAAAAAGACCATGCAAAAATTTTTAAGTCGAGGGCTGAGGCTAAGGCAGGGGGATTCCCAGCATGGGTCCCAATCCCGCTTCCCAAGCCCCCCAAAAACAACAACGGGCAAGGGTTGGGGTGTGTGGTGTGTGTTTGTGGGGTGTGTGTGTGTGTGTTGTGTGTGTGTGGGGGTGGTGGGGGTGTGCGATTTGAAACCCTTGTTTCATTCAAGGACCAAAGCGCCCCGTTGCGAAGTTTTTAAAGGGAAAAGACCCGGTTTTGGTTCATACTTTCATAAATCTAGGCCCCCGATATCATAAAAACAATTTAAAAGTCAATTGGTCCAATACGGGGGCTTACCTTATTATAGGCCTTTTTTTTTCTCAATGGGCATAAAATCCCTCTGCTGCAAAAAAAAACCCAGGCCACCCACGCCTCCCTCACACCTGTAACAGCTCCAACTGATTTTTTTTTTCAATACCCAGCTGACATTCACAGTTTTACCCTCGCCGCGTGGTCTTCCTCTCTTTTTTGAAACTATGTAAAAGTAAAGCATCGGGAAAATGTAAACCCCCCATCCCTCCCTCCGGCCCCCTTATTTTTCTTCGCAAAATCTAATTATTTTTATTCACCTTGACTATCGGCGCGAGTGCTCTCTCTGTATTTTTTGTGCGATATATACGTTTGGACGCCGAACTTCGCAAATCTAAACAAACAAACAAACCGCTATCCCGAGAAAGCGGGTCACGGTCAGGCGCAGAGGAAGCGACATGATTTTCGTCTGATGGGAAACCTGCAATTTAAATTTTTTTTAAAATATTATATATATTTTTATAAAATTTAAAAATATGTATATATATATTAACATATAATTTAATTTTTAATTATTATTTATTATTATCAAAAAATTTAAATTTTTTTTTTATTAAAATTATTTTTCATCAAATATAATTTAAAAATATATAATTATTATATATATAATATTTAATATTATTATAATAATAATATAATATGTAAAAATATATATTATAAAATTATATTTTTATATCTATATATTATTAATTTATAACTAATACTTTTATATATATTAATTTTTAAAATATATTTAAATTTAAGTCTACATTATTTATATATTAAAATTTTTTAATATATTTAAAATATTTTAATTTTAATAATAAATTTTTAAATTTTTATATATATAGATATATATATATATTTAATATTATAATATTATTATTATTATTATTATTAATATTATTTTTATTTATTATTATTATTATTTTAGCCTGGTTATTACTATTTAAATTATTATTATATCATTATTATATTATTATCGTTATTATTAGTCCTTATACATATATTATATATATATATTATTATATATATATTATATATATATATATATATATATATGTATATATATTATATATATATATATAATATATATATTATATACACACACACCCACACCACACACACACCACACACAACACACATACCACGCATATTTTTAAATATATATATATATATATAATTATATATTATATTGTATATATAAAATTTTATTATAATTAATTTTTATATATATATTTATATTTATTTTTTTGTATAATGTATATGAATATACTATATTTTAACATATTATTTTATTATATATATATATATATATATATATATATATAAATATTAAACAACACACCACCACAACACAACACACTATATATATATATATATATAATATTATATATTTATATATATATATATATATATATATATTTCCTATATAATATTATATAAAATTATACTATATATATATACATATATTATATATATATAGATATTATATATTATATATATATCATCTATATATATATATATAATATATATGTATATGTTATATTTTTATATATATGTTATATATTTTATATATATATATATATAATATTATAATATATAATATATATATATATTATATATATTATTAGTTATTATAGTTATATATATAATATATACATACATACATATATATAGTATATATATATATATATATATATATAAAATATATATATATATATATATATATATATGGATGATTATGTTTATGTGTGTGTTGGTATGTGTTGTGTGTGTGTTGTGTGTGTGTGTTGTGGTGTGTCTATTTATTGTTGTTATATAATATATATATATATAATATATTATTATATATATATATATATATATATATATTATATATATATATATATATATATATATATATATATATAATGCACTGCTATGATATATATATATATATGAATTATATGATATTATAATGCAATAACAATGCACTGATTGATACAATGCCAATATACAATGCAATATCATGCCTGATATATACAAGCTTTACAATGCAATATACAATGCAATATACAATGCAAATATACAATGAACAAACTATGAACAATGGTATGGCCGCGGGCCTCACCGATATAGTGTGTGATCATCGCGAAAATGGCTTCAAATCGGTTTTATAACAGACGATCGAATTTTATCATACAAAAACGCTTTAAAAAAACAATTGGTTAGGATTAACACATTTATGCTTCATTATTTATTTATAATCAAAATATCAAATACAACAAAACATGTTTTTTTTAAAAGACCGATTTT
>NW_023657338.1:10000-18580 GCF_015228065.2 Penaeus monodon | reverse complement strand
GTATTAAAAATTCAAACAAAAGAAAATCCACTGCGGCCCAAAACTGGGGCTCAATATATCAGAATTTTTTAAAATTTTTATTAAAATCACAGCTTGAAAAAAAAAAATAGCTCACAGTAGTTTTTAAACAAAAAAAAGGCATTAATAAATATCAAATATTTTCAATTGTCGAGACCCCACCAAATTCAAAACAAAAATTTTCTTCTTAAAAAAATAATGTTTTTTTTTAAAGGGTAATAAATTTCTTACTGAAACACAAGTTCACCACTTAATTAAAATTTTCCTGCGTCAAAACGATGAAAAAAAAAATGAATTTGTTTTAAAAACCCGTATGAAAAACTATGAAAAACCCATCTAGCGTAGCCGTCCTGCCCCCCAAATTCCAAATATATAAAATACTGTAATACCAAATTTATAGTAAAAATTACCCCCCCCGAATATGGGTACGCAAACAGCCCTATATGGAAGAGGGTTTTAAAATGCGTCCCCTTTTAACAAAAGGTTATGATTAGGGCCCTTTAACTTTTCCTTTAGTTATCCCAATAATTTTTTGTTTTTCTTTGGAACAAAAAAAAACACGTTTTCTATTTTTAAAAACACGAAAGGGAAACAGCGGTAACTACCATTTAGGGAGGGTAAAATGGGATCCCTGTTATCTCATAAGAATAACTTTCATTTATGAGGAAATAAATATGCATGGTAACAAATAATACGCATTAATACATATTTCTTTAAACCATACTCCGTTTTGTAGTAATATTCAAAAAAGGGAATATGTGATAGGTAGATAAATATATTAATTAATGAATATGATATATATAATATTATTATATATATATATATATATTTTAAATATATATATATATATATATATTTGTATGTATGTATATAACGTATATATAAAATATATATATATATATATATATATATATATTTTATATATATATAATATATATATACACTATGTGGGGTGTGTGTGTGTGTGTATGTCTGCCATGTATTATTGCTACGCCGGGGGGTTTCTTTGTCTCTGTGCAAAACATTTTGTTAACAGAAATGGTGACCTGGGCATGTGTTAACATGAAATGGATGACCTGGGCATGTTGTTAACATGAAGGGACCTGGGCAAACATGAGGCAACTGGCTGTGGAGCGGAGGAGCGGGGGAAAACAAGCCAAGAGACGTGGTTGGGTGCTGCTCCTGTGAAGGACGCGGTTGGGTGCTGCTCCTGTGAAGACGCGGTTGGGTGCTGCTCCTGTGAAGACCTGTGTGTGCCTTGTGACTTGATATAACTTTGTGTTGCCCTGTTATAAGATGTATCGTGCAGTGTGACATGCGGGTTTTTCCCCCTGTATTGTGCCTATAGAAAACTGTACGGGTAAATAACTTGTGTAAATAAAGGAAAGACTGTCATCGTCTGTTTATTTCGTGCCCTGCCTCTCCAGGTGGCGTTTCCCCTCGTGGTGTTCTGGGGACGCTGTGGTGCTCGGTGCCTCTTGGAGCTGTTCAGTGTTCACGACCCTGTGAATAGCACGCCGTCTGCCTAGCCTGCCTTGTGTTGGTGGCAGAGAGCGAGGTGGTCGGCGTAACAAATGGTGTCGGGAGTGGGATTGGTGATATTTGATCAGTGAGACGCCCCGATTTATCATGCCCTCCAAAAGATGGCGGCAGCCATGAGGGAGAGGAGGCTATGACTGAGGCAGGCACGAGTGAGGTGAAGCCGAGCCAGATGGATCTGATCACTGCCATGCTGGCCGGTATGAGGGAGGAAATGGCACAAAGGGCAGAAAGAGCAGCACAGAGGGCACGCGAGCAGGGCACCATCTCGTCGAGATGCAAGCAGGAAGGCAGAGGAACAGTTCTGCCAACTTGTTGAGGTGCTACAGAGCAATCTTGCATCTGTGAAGATGGAAACTCAGCAGAAACACCGACAAGGCCTGCAACAGCGTGAAGAAGGGCGAGGTTCGGGGCCCCTGAGGGAGGAAGTGAAGGCGGAAAGGCGGCGTCACGAGGTAGTAACGTTGCAAGCAAAATGGCAGACGAGGTTCTGGCAACAGATGCCAGGGGGTCAGATTTACTGGTGTCCTGGGGTCCGTGGCGGAAATCCCCGGGCCTCGCAGCGTCGTGTCGGAGCCAGTGGTCGCTGCAGAAGGCTGGGGACCCATCGGAACCGCTCCCTTGGGATGGGGTGGCGGCAAACTCGGACCCGATCAACCCGCCTCGTTGCCTCCCTCACCCCCTTCCTCCCCCCCGGGCGTGTTAGTTCACGGCACGCGTTCTCCACCCTGCAGCCCCTCGGCCTCCAGACATTCGGGGAGGCGTAAGACAGCGGGAGTACGACGGGGAAGGTGGCCTGGGAGGCATATGCGCCCAATTTGAAATGCTGGCATCTGCCCAGGGCTGGAGTCAGGAAGAAAAGGGCCTGCAGCTGGTAACAGCGTTAAGGGGCCCCGCGGTGGAAGTGTTGGGGCATCTGCCGCCATCCCAACAGGCCTCTTACACCAGCGTGGCGGAGGCTTTGAGAAGCCGTTTAGGGCACCACCACCAGGCCGAGGTATATCGGGCCCACTTAAAAGAAGCGGACTCGTGACGTGGCGAGAGACTGTCCCACTAGCGCAGGATGGGAGGCGCTGGTAAGGTCGTACCCTGCGGCTGCGGAAGAGATGATTGTGGTCCTGGCCCGCGATTTCTTTGTTGACGCTTTGGGCGGCCCAGCAGCTGCAAATCTACGTCAAGCAGGCCCCACCTGAGGACCTGCAGGTGGCGCTTGCGAGGGCCTTGGGTTCGAGGCCTTCCTAAAGGGCAACGAGTGGCCTAGGGCCAGCTGCTCAGCCCCGCCATGACCTTTGGGGCCGGAAGGCTAAAGGGAGAAGGTGCATTGAGGAAGGTGAGCCCGAGCACTTTCCAAGGTTGTGTTGGGATGCAGTGAGGAAGGCACAGACGTAGTCAGTGTCGGAGGGAGCGGAGAACATGTCCTCTCAACAGACGGATTCTGATCCCTTCCAGCAGTGCTGCAAGGACTGTGGCGGGTATGGTCACCATCCGGGTGCATGTCCTAAGGCTAAGGAAAGTGGTACAGGCGGAAAACTCGGACGGGCGGAGAAGGGGGCCAAAAACCCAGCCGTCCTCGGTTCCCGGGCCCCGACTTGGGTAAGTTGCCGTCGAATCACACGATGCAGGTGGGGGCACAGTAGATGGGAACCCATGGCGCCTGACAGTGGACACTGGGGGTGAGAAGACCTAGTGCGGCCTGATATGTTGGCCACTATGCGACCTCCAAAAGCACCACAGGGGACGGTGTGGCGTCAGGGGCATTGTGTGCAGCTCAAGGGACCAGTGGAGGCTCGTATTGGCGTGGGCAGCACGGGTGCAGCGGCTGCCGGTGTATGTGGCCGATCTGGACGAGCACTGCTTGCGGGGCCTTGACTACCTGACGCAGAGTAAGGCGTGTGTCGCCCTTTGGGAAACGGAAGTGGTGGGGGTTTGTACGGTGAAGATGTGCCCTTGCTTCCAGAGGTTGGCTGGTGCAGAGGTAGTTACGGCTGAGCGACTGCACCTTCCCCCCAGGACAGAGTCTAGAACTGGTTTTGACTATCAAGAGTGATGCGTGGAGAGAGGGCTTCGTGGAGCCATCCAAAACCTGCAGCTGGCTGATGGCATAGGGGTTTGGCGGAGCCTTTTTTGGACCAGGGAGGGGTTAGTTACAGTGTTGGTAGCTAACTTCTCCAAATAAGGACCTGAAGGTGCCAGCTGGTGCAAGCTGGGCACTTGTGAGGAAGTGGAGCGCCAGAAGAATCGTCGGGGAGCGAGGGGGTTGGGTTTGGTGTGGGCCGTTGCCTGACTTCCTCGAGGACTTGGCGCACCGGCTGTGGCGTTCCCATGGGCCAGGAAGCTACTCCTGGGGCCATGGTGAAAAAGAAGATGACGTTAGCCCCAGTAGCGGCGATGATGACGTGGCAGACGCTGACCGAAAAGAGGACGAGCATTTGGACGGTGAGGGCGATGCAACAGACGTCAATGGTGACCATGAGCCAGGTCTTGGAGCAGGAGATACCCCTCTGGGTGCCACTGCCAATCTACCGCCGCCCACACCTCCTCCAGAACGACCCCAGCGAGAGCGAAGAAATGAAGAAAGATTTTTGTGTTTCTGAGAACTGATTTTATTTAAATTTTCTGTAGTTTGTTTCAGGTTTAGGTATGTCAGAGCAGACGGGTCGTCTGCTTGATAGGGGGGATAGTGCTACGCCAGGGGGTCTTTGTCTCTGTGCAAAACATGTGTTAAACATGAAATGGATGACCTGGGCATGGGGTTAACATGAAAAGGATGACCTGGGGATGTGTTAACATGAAGGGACCTGGGCAAACATGAGGCAACTGGCTGTGAGTGGAGGAGCGGAGGAACAAGCCAAGAGACGTGGTTGGGTGCTGCTCCTGTGAAGACGCGGTTGGGTGCTGCTCCTGTGAAGACCTCGTGTGTGCCCTTGTGACCTGATATAACTTTGTGTTGCCCTGTTATAAGATGTATCGTGCAGTGTGACATGCTGGTTTCCTCCTGTATTGTGCCTATAGAAAACTGTACGGGTAAATATCTGTTTTAAAAAAGGAAAGACTGTCTCGTCTGTTTATTTTGTGCCGCCTCGCCACTTGGCGTTTTCCCCTCGTGGTGTTCTGGGACGCTGTGGTGCTCGGTGCCTCTTGGAGCTGTTCAGTGTTCAAAGACCCTGTGAATAGCACGCCGTCTGCCTAGCTGCCTTGTGTTGGTGGCAGAGAGAAGACTAGGCGGTCGGCCCTAACAATATTTTAATATATATATATATATATATATATATATAAAATTTTATATATATATATATATGTATATATATAAAATTTTTATATATATAATATATATATATATATATATATATGGTTCGGTGTGTGTGTGTGTGTGTGTGTATTTTTTAGAAATGGCCGTGGACCTTCCTTTAGAGAAGCGGATAAAAAAAAATGAATTTCAGGGCCAGTGTTAAAACAAACTTTTTTTTCTTCTTTAATCTTCAAAACACAATCGTTCGAGTGTGTAGCACTCTCTCATTATGAAAAATAATTTTAAAGAGGGTTCAAAACATTATCCTTCAATTTAAAGTGCGCGTGTGTATATATATATATATATATATATATATAAAATATATATAATATATTATATTATATATATGTATGATATATATGTATGTATGTGTATATATATGTATAATATGTATATATATGTATTGTGGTGTGTGTGGGGTGGGTGTATGTATAATGTTATATTATATATATAATATATATATATATATATATATATAATATATATACAGAAATAGTTATTAACAAAAATTTATATTTAAGACATTTCTTATAAAAAGCTTATTGAGATCTTAATTAAACTATCTATCACACAATATACCAGTGCAGTAAATCTAAGAGAACATGAAGTGTTATAGCTGACATAGTATCACATATATCAAAGCACTGCTGAATTTACAAAATTACTTAAAATCAAGAAAAATGCATTATTAATGGGGTGTAATGTCAAATTTCACCCCAAATGTATGTATAGATGTATAGAATATAAATGGAACGGTGACGAGATAACTTGAAAATATAAGACGTATGCTTCTCAAAAGAGAAACCATTATACAGGGAAACATGTGTAGGTGGTAATACACGGTTTTGTCAGGAAACTGATAGAAATAGCATATAATGTGGGATCAAAAACCAAAGTGTTACCCAAAGGGCAAAAGCTGGCGGAACAAACAGTATATTAAAATTACAGAACATCGCATTTCGACAATTCAAAAAAATATGTTGGGACTCTAAAGGTACTATGAATGAATTATATTGCAAGATTATAAGATACAACTATAAAACTTCTAAATATAAAAGGGAAAAACTTGCAGTCACGTCCAGCGTTCTGAGCCTCATTGAGGTAGCAGAGCGTCTGGTCGTTTGTAAAATAAGAGCAATGAACTAATTATAAGAAAAAAGAAACGGGGAAAGTATTTTAGAATATCAATGTCAATAGAGGGAATACTTTCACTTTGTCTGTAACTATTTTCTGCGTGTGTTATATATAAATGAAAGACACCCAACACGATTTTCCCCGCCACAAACATTAATTTGTTACAAAGTTTGATCCAGATCTCCAATGTGCTATTAAAAAACATATCAACTCCATAGAAAACATAGATGTTTGTGAAATTCATCAATATATATTCCCAATAAACTGTGAGATATTCCCAAAATGCAGATATAACCCTCAACAGTGAAAAGAAAACGAAAAAGTTTACAGACACAAAAGTAACCCTTATTTCCCCGGTTGGGCAAACATTACCACTTTATACAATTTTGATGGAATGAAAAAAATTATAATAATAACTTTTAGTAATTTAGTTAAGATTCAAAGTACAAACTTTATTCATTAAAATATGGTGACCTGCAAAACTACGTGGAAATGTGTTATCATGATCCTCGCTGGCGGGGAAAACTACCCAACTCTGCCCCTCGATCACAAAGGGAAGACTTGTCAGAGAAACCCGAATATGAACTGATGCAAAATTTAAGTGCAGAAATTGTAATCGTTGATAAATAAGTTACAGACATCTTAATCCTAAGTTTAGGCTCCATCATCGCATTCGCAATGGTATGTTGTAATGTGTAACTATATAATATGTGTATATTTTCTCTCTCCTTTTTCTGGAGCAAACGTCTTGTCATCAACATTACCGTCTAACATGAAAATCATGGAGGGTGACTGCTAATTACTAGTACACAAATACCAGCTCTTTCATCAATGTAGAACAGCAAATTTATTGATAATCACACTGATTCGTGTCTTGCATCTCCAGTGGATGTAGATTAAACTTTAATACAGTATCAACTGTACTGACGTGTACAAAGACGCCACATGTTTTTCTGAATGCTCTTGTCGTGTTTCTAGCACTCATTTCCTTTACAAACGAAACACAGCTACGCTATCGGCCAAGATATCTGGGGAGGGCATGATTAGTATCAGTGATATTAATATCGGGGTAAAAGCGAATTATATAATTTTTTCAGTAATTTTGTTATTCCGGAACCCGCTCCTAAACCCCCTTTCAGGTGGGGGCTGCCGCACCCCCTACTCCCCTCCTGTGTGCAAAATCACCTCATATGTCCCGGCAGGATAGAGCCCGGGGAAATCTCGCCCAAATAATTTCTTAGCTTGACCGAAAAAATCTGCAATGGCCAGCATGCGAGTCGTCAAAATCCTAATCGTCTCTACTGGCGGGCATTGTGACCAATTGCCATGATATTTTGGAACTGCCGTGACATTTTGCATGTTGAAAGCGAACCTGCACCGTATACATCCTAGCCCTTCCCTTAGGCCCAGCTTCTATTATCACGTGATTGTCTATTACAAACCTTGGTGGATATTGTACTATTAGGCACTGAGGAGGGGGTAGTAGTTGCAGTATTCGGAGCCATGGTCAAAGGAGAGCCTTGGGTCGGGGAATCGGGAGAGTTTGAATTGGTGGGGCTATTTGGTGAAGGGGCAAGCCTCATTGCCCCTAGTAAGGGTATAACGTCTTCATTATTGGCCATGGTAAGCCTGGAGTATGTTGGGGAGAGAAACAATCCACCCCTCAGGGTCCCCTTGAGGAGTAAGGACTAGACAACGAAAACAGGGGAATACCGTGCCCATGGCTCCCTCAGGCCGTTCGGGACTGGCACAAGGTCAGCCTTTCATCCTTTCAGCACGGCTCTCACACTTAGGAAGTAGACAGTAGAAGGGGTTGGGGAAGGGAAGGAAATGAAAAAGCAGGAAGGGTAAAAAGACCATGCAAAATTAGTTAAGTCGAGGGCTGAGGCTCAAGGCAGGGGAGATTCCCAGCATTGGGTCCCAGTCCTCGCTTCCTAAGCCCCCCAACGACAACAACGGGCAAGGGTTGTGTGTGTGTGTGTGTGTGTGTGTGTGTGTGTGTGTGTGTGTGTGTGTGTGTTGTGTGTGTGTGTGTGTGTGTGTGTGTGTGTGTGCAATGATTTGAACCGTTGTTACAATTCTCAAGGAGCCAAAGGCGCTCGTTGACGAAGTTAAAGGAAAAGACCGGTTCTGGTGCACTACTTTGCATAAATCTAGGCCCTGATATCATAAAAACCAATTAATAGTCAATTGGTGCCAATACGGTGGCTTACCTTATTACTATAGGCCTTTTTTTTTATCCCAATAGCAGGCATGATATCGTCTGCTGCAAAAAAACGACCTACAGCGCCACCACACGCCGATGACGTCACACCATGTATACAGCTCCAGCTGATTTTTTACAATACACAGCTGATCATTCACAGTTTGACCATCGCCGCGTGTGCTCTTCCTCTCTTGTTGTGCAATCTATATGTAATGTAACTGCCATCGGAAACTGTGACCCTCTCATCCGTCCGTCCGCGCCCCCCTTATTTGTTCTTCGACTAAGTCTAATTATTATTATTCACACTTCGACTATCGGCGCGAGTGCTCTCTCTGTATTGTTGTGCGATATATACGTATTGACGCCAGAACTTCGCAAATCTCAAGCAAGCAAG
>NW_023657338.1:0-2500 GCF_015228065.2 Penaeus monodon | reverse complement strand
GCCGGTTCACATTACAACTCCAGTTGCTCGATCCAGTCTTTTTTGACATCAGTGGTATGTGCACGTCTGAGTAAGTGGGAGAGAATGTGCGCGTGATAGCGAAGAGAGAGCATTTGACTGTGCAGCGTGAGCGAGAGAAAAAAAAAGTGAAAAAGGGAAAATTGCACATGTATTGAGTAAGAGAGAAAAAAAAAGTGAAAAAGAATATTGAAACATGTATGGGGAAAAGAAAAAAAAGTGAAAAAGAATATTGCCATGTATGAGTGAGAGAGATGAAAAAGAAAATAGAAAAAAGTAAAGGTAAGAGCAAAAAAAAAGGATACTTAACATACGTGAATAGATTAAAAAAAAATACATTGATGAAAGACATAAAGAGAGGAAACCAAAAAAAAATATTTTCTATGGAACAACCATGTACTTTCATAGAAATGCTATGAATCCTTTCCAAAAATCCACCTGAAAAAAATCCATTAAAATCTATTTCCTAAAGTTCCCCCCCGTTTGCTAGCCCCCGAATGCACACAACGAGCGTATCAGAAAAGTCCCAAAATTGAATTGTCTTAAAAATCTGCTTTCACTTGAGATGCATTATTAAAAAAAACGGCCTTGAATCGTAACAAGAAAAATCGAATGATTATTTTCAGATTGAGAAAAAAAGCCCCAAAAACGACTTAGGCGAAATGAAAACAACAAATCAGCTGATCCCGTCGTCTGCAGCGGACGCCGAGTCTTACGTGTTGTTATTATTGGTTATTAACGTCATTTTTTTTCAAACACTTCTCTCCTCTTCGCCTTTTTATTTCCCCTTGGGTGTTTTCCTCTTCTTCTCCTCCGTGTCCTTGTCTCCCGTTTTCGCTTCTTTTCATGCCAGTTATTTAGGGGGAAGGAAATTAAAAGAGTTGAAATGGTGAGTCAAACTTCGTGGAAATAATGAAATTGTTAAATCTCGTTTTTCTCTTGTTTTTTTTTTTTAATTAATTATTCAAATTTAAAGATTTAAAGTAAATTTCAGGAGAATCACAGCTCTCTGATGAGCGTGAAAAAGATTGCTCAATTAAAAGTTCAAAGATATATTTATGGAAAACATTATTTATATTCAAATTGCAAGTTCTGTTTTTTTTTGTTTTTTTTTCTGTATTGTCTCTTATTTTCGTTGTTTCATTGACATAAATGGTTCATGACGTGAGTTTTTTTTATTTCTCATTTTAAACGTAGAAGGTCTGCTGTCTTTACGTTAACTTTGACTTCTTTTTAAAACTTCTGAAGCTGATTTTAGCTTATATTTATCTCATAAAGTGTGATTTAATTTCCTACGTTGACTCCAGAGATTAATTTAAACTTGATATAACTAACATATAACCTATATATATAACCTATAATCTATATATATAACCTATAACCTATAATATAACCTATGTAAATGCTATGTTAAGGTATTAATCTCTGAATTTAACAAATCTCTGCTTTGATTTAATCTTAATTTCTTAAATTTTTTACTTTTTTATTTTTTTTTTTTTTTTGATAATGGTAGAATCAGATAAAGATACACAAAAATAAAGAGATGAGCTTTTTTTAGATATGAGATTGTACTGTTTTTTTTCAATTCTGCATTTTTTTTTCTGTCTTTTTTTTTTTCTTGTTTTACAGTTTGTGTGTTTTATTTTGATTAAAGGGGTTAATATCTATCTTTATTACCTTTGCATCTCCTTGTTTTTAATGACTGCTCTTTTGCATCAATATTCTGTGTTTTTTTTATTCTTTTTATATTACTTTATATTCTTGTTTTGCATCAATATTCCTGTATTCATGTCATCTTTTTTTATTACTTTTTTCAATGTGAATCATACTTTTATGTGTTAATCATATACGTTAACATCATCTTTTTCTTTGTTAACTGTATTTTCCATTTATTATATTTCGTATTAATCACAGAACTGCTCAGTAAGAAATTTGGCTATCTTCATTGTGTATTTTTTTTCGTTCAGAAAAAAATTTTTTTGAAAAAAATTTTGTAGCTTTTACCCCATTTTAAAGTCCAGTCTCAGGAAGAGACGAGTTTTCCAATTCACAAAGTCTCTTTTTGGGAAAAAAACAGTAAGCTGATGTAAAGCAATAAAAGTAGTGTATGGAAGAAAAACCCACAATAGATTTAGTTTTTGTATTGTGGGTCTTTCTTAATATTGTATCAACACGGAAGAGTGTTTGCTATTCGAGTAGTGTATATGTATTTTAGAAATACTGAACATATGTAGACGTAAATTAAGTGCCAGTTCCTTAGAATAGAAAAGAGGCTTGGCGAATTTGAATGCTCCGGAGTTGAGGTTAAACTGCCAGTATGTTTCTTTCCGAAACTCGGGTGTAACTTGAGGCAAGCTAGGTGCGCAGGGGGATTGTGATGCCAAACTCTGAGAATTCCACAGTTAAGACTCTGTGCCACTGTTACTGGATTTAAAGTATTGTGTTTAAAAAATATTACAATGCCTGTTATTCTTCTCTCCCT